>NC_088913.1:84558629-84859838 GCF_963576675.1 Euphorbia lathyris
TAATATAAAAAGTTCATAGCATGATATAAAATTACTTAAAAGTAAATATGTCAATTTATTTATTTATCTAAATTATATAAAAGTTTCGTATCCCGTACATCGCACGAGTTTTCGACTAGTTTTATATTTAAAATTTGAACAACCTTTTTTTTTTATCTAAAATGCTTATAAATTTCCTCTGATCAACCTTTAATTTCTTCTGAACAACCTTTCTATTGAGTGAGAAAGAAAAATAACCTTTAATTTCTTCTGATAAAAAAAAGAATATCCCATAATCTCTCTCTAGATTTTCTCAATCTTTATTATCTCTCAAATAATCTAACAAAGCCTTTAACTATAAATAGATTAATAAAACAAACTTTGATGCGAATTTGTACTAAATTTAACATCAAACTGTAACATTATGATCAATATTTGTTTATAGAATAAAGGTTGAAGGATCCCAACTAAATCCAAATGTCATAAACAAACAACTTTTATAGGAACCGCCCGTGACACTTGTAGAAGGATCCAACTAAATCCAATTAAAACAAAATTGAAGTACATTAGAGTTAAGAGAAGAAACAAAATTAATTATTAATAACAAATACATACTTACCAAAGTCATAGGGCTCATAAACATGAAAGAAAGTCGGTTCTTCAAGTAGATTGTAGTGGTAAACTTACATATATAAGAGGCTGCTACATGTAGATCAAAATCGTGCTCCAAGGAAGAGCTTTTGCAGAATCTCGGAGAGTTAAAGGATTAGGCGCATTTATCTGACCTGATCCAAAATAGAATCAGATATGACATTGAGACATTACCACATACGTCCTCTACCAATCGGAAGTAACCTCTCTCACGATTAAGTTTTTAAGAAATTTCAATTTTCGTTTGAAACTTAAGAAACATTTTGAAAACTTACTTTTACATTTAAAATAGGTCAAAAATCACTTACAAATTCCAGATACAATCCTTTTCTTTTGCTTTTTACTAAAATGCGTTTGAAACATAGAAAATTACGCCAAATTTTAACATGTTAACTTTTAATCTGGCCAAAATCACAAATTATCACCATAATTGAACATTTCAACCAAAAGTTTGCATACCAACAGTTTATTATCTTTCAACCTTGGCAACTCAAGTGCCTATATATTGAGTAAGAACAAAAACAAGCCTATATTTACATTACAAATGGCATGCAATACCCTAGAACACGACTTAGACAATTGTGGTTGTATCCAATCCTTTCCCTACTATCGAATACCTCCCTCGGTACCTCGTACTTCTTCGGCTAAAAACATTAAAACATTTGAAAATGTGAGACAAAAATCTCAGTAAGCAATTATCAACTATAGAAACTAGTTTTTACTTAAAATATCTATACGTATACATTTGTAAAAACATTTAACCAAATCAAATCTTAAACTTATTAACTTGTAAATAACATTTTTATTCAATTAACCAACTAAAACATAATTATAATCAATAACCTTAAATCAAACTTAATCAAAACATAATGATCTTTATATAAACACTTTACTAAAAACCAAAGTTCAAATCAAAATCAATATCGTATCTAGCACCGGTAACACGTAAACATATTCGGGACATCTCTTTAACCTTGCCTAATCCCGTATTGGTCTTACACAATACTTCGCTGCCAATACCCGACTAGGTCTTTAGACTGTGTACACATGTCATATTCCTCACTGAACATGGTCTTCAAATATCGAAACCACCCGTCCGGACTACTCCCGATGGATACTAAACTTTTTTCTATTATACCATCAAATAGATCAAAATACACCCAAAATCCAACCAAACTTCAATCGTATGAACTTTCTTATCAAATGGATCAAAATTCACCCAAAATCCAACCAAATTTTAATTGTATAAACTTTTCAATCAAATGGATCAAAATTCACTAAAACCATCAATACATCAAAACCCAACATTAACTTAACCAAAATAGCAATTAAACCTTTAAAGAAATCCAATTTGACATCAATTATACCAAAATATCAATTAAACTCTTTAAGAAATCCAATTCAACATAAATTGAACCAAAATAGCATTAAACCCTTAAAGAAATTCAATTCAACATCAATTGAACCAAAATAGCATTAAACCTTTAAAGAAATTCCATTCAACATCAATTGAACCAAAATAGCAATTAAACCTTAAAGACATATAACTCAACATCAATTGAACCAAAATATTCATTATGAATTTGTAAAGAACCCAAATCAAAGTATGAATCAAAATAGTCCAAAACTACCCTTATAAACTTATTTCCTTCAAACTTTGAACTCAAGCTCAAAATTAACAACTATAACTGAAATCATTTGTAAGAAACCATAGGAAACAAATTTATGGAATTTCAAAGCTTAATATACATATATATGTATATATACATGCAAGCCAAAATACTAGTTGATAGTTACTTATCTTAGGCTAAAATTGCAAGAAAACACTTTAAAACCCAAATCTGCATCACAATCTGCTAAGACCATATTATTTGCACACAGCTCCAAATCAAAATCCCGCTAGTCAGAAGTTGCTACTATGTGTCTAGAGTATCTAGTTAAAATTTGAAGTGATTTAAACGAGGTATGATAAAGTCCATCCAACTCTCTATTCCATCACGCGTTAAAGTCTTCTATGTCCTCGCCAAAACGAGGATCGTGTAGCAGGAGGCATATTTTCAATACCACATCATTATAAATCGGGAGGCAAAATATTTTGTTTAATAAGAAATCGATTGAGAAACGATGTGGATACTATGAAAATATGTCATGAAGAGACAAGTCAACTGCTCAAGTATGATTTTCTTTTCCCTCTCAACGTGCTCTTTTCGATTAAGTAATTTTGCTCATCAGGGTCATAGTTGACTCCTTAGCTCCAAAATAGCACTTAATCGGGAGGCAACCTATAAGCACAAACTTTTTTTGGACATAGTGATGAGTCTATTGTGCACTCTTGCTAACAGTTTGTGTACATGGGCTTCACACGTCACATTATGCGGGATACGAGCTAAGATCGGGACCCTATTTTCTAAACAAAATAGGACAATGATCCGAATGACGGAACGGGAGGTTCAACACAGAGCACTCGGGGAAGGAAGTTAGAGCTAAAACATTAGCGTAGACTTTGTCCAATCGAACAAAAGTATTATTACGCTTCCAAGTGAATTTATGACCAGAAGCCCCAGATCGGAAAGCCCACATAAATCCATATTATTCTTGTGATGCAGACAGCGATTAACATAATGATTGGATCCCCCTCTCTGATCACTCATAAAGGCGATATCATTAAAGTCACCCGCCACAAACCAGGGCTCCGAAATACTGACACTCATAGAATAGAGAACCTCCTAGAGCCGTTTTCGATTAGACAAGATAGGGTCAGCATACACAAGGGTAATAAAAAAGGGAGTATTGCCGGAAATACTCACTTTACAATGAATGAACTGCTTATCCATGCTAAGAATATCAAAATGAATCTGATCTGGCCTCCAAAAAAGCCAAATCCCCCCAGCCCGGCCAGTTGCCTCCGATCTAACACAGTGCTAGTTCTTAAACTTCTTAACCACCTCATCTGCTTTCTCACCACTAATCTTAGTTTCCAAAAGAGCAAAACAAGATGGATTAAACTGCTTAATAAGATCATTAATATGGATACGGGTAGCCTTGCTAGCCGCACCCCTAACATTCCAAAATAACAAATCCATAAAAAGGAGGACAACTGACCACACCCCTACCCTAAGCCAGGTATTTACTAGGGGCTCCTGAGAGCCTTACCGAGGTACCCCCAGGCCCCCTCTTATCTGGAAACGCCAAAGTGTTAAGGCCACTTTTTTGTTTTCCTTTAAGCTTTTTCATATTAGTTTTGTTAACTCCCATAGATTTCCCAATCTCAGGATCAATACCAGGAACATGAATACTAACCTTATTTGATTTCTTCATCCTTCTAGCTCCAAGGGTTAGGGTCCCCCCTGGGCTTCATCCTTAGAGACAAAAAGCGGGTTCACAGATTCAACCACCTTCTCGACTGGATCTACAAACTCCAATCCTGGAATACTCTGATCCATATGATTCTCATCTTGGTCCGACTCTTGAACTTCCTCAATCATCAGGGCCCCAAATCTGGACCCAGGCAAGGCTACTGAAGAAACCCCAGCCTCCTTTCTAGCTTTGAGGACAGGATTCTCTTTGACATTTGGAATAATAGTAGCTTTAGGAGAAAGGGACTTAGAATTTGTGTTGATATCAGGAGGACGATTGTGAACCACTGCAGGTTGATTCCTACGTCTAGCGGGCCTCTTTGCCACCATCCAGGGACCAAAGTTCCCTTCATACCCATGGTTCCCTCCAGTAATCCGCACACTACTCTCAACCCTCTCTATAACAACCCTCTCCCTTTTAGGGCAACCCTCCTGAGAATGACCATACATGCCACAATCATAACAGATGTTATGTAAACCTTCATACTCAATAAAGAACACTTTATCCTGAACACAGAACTTTGAAAGTAAAGGTTTAGCCAGATCAACATCTATACATACCCTAGCAAACTTACCCCTAATGGCCCCAATTGTAGTCTTGTCCACATGGTGGACCTTACCAACCAAACCTCCTATTTTACTTAGAAAGTTTTCACTGTAGTACTCAATGGGAAGGCCCGGGAATCTTACCCAAGTCAAGATCCTATTAACCGAACAGTCGTGAGGATTAAAATTAGGAACCCAAGGCCTTAAGGCCAAAACATGATTGGAAATGATATATGGGCCTCCCTTGATAACCGAATTATAATCCTCAACTCTGGTAAATTTAATGACATAGTAGTCATTTTCCAGGTCAGTAATACTGACTTTACCTTTCCTTGCCCACTGCGCTTGTATTCTTTGGGCAAAATAGTTAAAACTAATTCGCTTACCCAGGACAGTAACAATCAAAGACACCTTCCACTTCTCTCTAAGCTCACGCTTCTCTGCAGCGGAAAGTCTAATGACCGGACAGAGAGGATCCTCCTGGCCATTATCTTCCTCATCAGAATCCGAGAACATATCATCAGAATCTCCCACCATTAAAACTTCCTCTAAAACCGGCTCTTCCTCAGCCACCCCCATGACCGTGTCCTTCCAAGAGTTTTTACCAATCTCGCTCATCTGAACCCTAGGTCTGGGGGAGACCGTCTTCCCATGAGCTACTCCTACAACACCCACCCTTCCCGAATTATTAGAAACATCCAGACCCGAGACAGCCTGCCTCCCCGTCGTAGCCCCTGCCTACCCCTCACAGCCCGGCGGAGAGGATCCCGCGCAAGGCACTGCGCCGACAGCCCCAGCCCACTGCCCGGTCGAGGAGCCGGCAGCGCCTGGGCAGTGCCCGGCACTATCGGCGTATAGCCCTGCGCCAGGCACCCCCCGCCCCACTTCTCCCCCCGAGATTGGGGGAGCCTTACCCCCGACATCAGAAAACCCAGCCGCCCGTATCTCCCATTGATCCGCACCCAGCCGCGACAACCTTGCCGAATCTGCCGCCTGTGGATTGCAAAGATCCGTCCCCAGCCGCACGGGCGGCGCCCGCGAGAACCCTGCCGACGCACCATCCATGCCCACGAGATCCCTACCGACGCCCCTAGATTCCCCTGCCTCCACCCCGCCAAGCGCCCCGCCCCGATCTACACCAGGCGCACGCTCGCCACCAACAAAACCTGCCTCACCCTTCTCGCCCCAAACCACCAGGCCGCCGCCCCCTTCCTTGCCGCAAATCCCCTCCAGATCCGACCCCCCTTGCCGACCACAGCCCCTCTCTCCCTAGATCTATCCCTAACACGCTTTACCATGAACCCTAGCCGAGAGAGAGAGAGAGAAAGAGAGGAGATAGATCTAAAAGAGAGAAAAAGATCTAAAAGAGAGAAAAAGATCTAAAAGAGAGAAATAGATCTGAGAGAGAGAAGATAGATCTAAAAGAGAGAAAAAAGATCTAAAAGAGAGAAATAGATCTGAGAGAGAGAAGATAGATCTCAAAATTCTCCATCTTCATAAAAATTCTTCACCATGACAACAGATCTGAGAGAGAGAAGACAGATCTGAAAAAGAGAAGATAGATCTAAAAGAGAGAGAAAGATCTAAAAGAGAAGAGATAGATCTCAAAACTCTCAATCTTCATAAAAATTCTTCACCATGACAACAGATCTGAGAGAGAGAAATTGTATTTTTATTTAAAAATTATAGTATTGGATTTTTTTTAACATCAGAGGCACTTAATAATATATAAATAAATGAATTATATAATAAACAAACAAAATCAAGTGTCTCAGTGGTATATGGTGCGCGCTATGCTCTTTTTATACCCTAGATCCAGGTTCGAATCCCTCCACCCTCATTTTCTTATTTAGTCTTTAATTAAAGGTATCAAAACTACGTCGTTTCATCTAGTTCTCACATAACAAAGTGTCATCACCTAAGGGAGGGTTCTCACTTGATCCCTCCCATATATATATATATATAGGAGATGGCTCTTGTGAGAACCCTTTCCTAGGTGAGAACTCACCTTAGGTGAGAACCACTCAAAACTACGTAGTTTTGGGTAAGAAAATTAAAAAAAAAATGCTACTAATTAAAGGGATCGAACCTGGGACCCTACATCTATACTCCACACTACTTACCACTGAGCCAATTGTCTTTCTTGTGTGCTATGTGTCGCGCTACTTAATATATTACGATCCTTTTAGCTTCCATTGTTTAATATTTGATGCATGCACTTATTAATATCAATTAAATGTGCATAATAATAAATTATTAATAAAAAAGAAATATGCATAATAATAAATTATTAATAGAAAAAAAATGCAAAAACATGCTCTAATTTCTTATTTATTTAATTCCTATATATTTTTGTAATTTATATTTTAAAATGTTAAGGACGATGTTCTAAATATTGTTACATATATTCTAAACTTTATAATTTGTGTTCTAAAAATTAAGTATAATGTTTAAAAAAATAGTAAATATATGGACCATTTTTACATTTGTTCTATAATATAATTTATAACACTCATATTCTAAATAACATAATGTATGTTCTAAAAAACATAACGCATGTTCTAAAGTTTATATTTTGTGTTCCAAAAATTAAGTATAATGTTCTAAAAAAATCAGTAGATATCTCGATCGGTTTTTCATTTGTTCTATAATATAATTTATAACTCATGTTCGAAAAAACATAACACGTGTTCTAAAAAACATAACGTATGTTCTAAAAAATATGTCGTACGTTCTAAACTTCATAGTTCGTGTTTTAAAAGTTAAAATATATGTTCTAACGTTTGTTTTAAAAAATATATAGTTTGTGTTCCAAAAATTAAGTATAATGTTCTAAAAAAATCAGTAGATATTTCGATCGTTTTTTCACTTGTTTTATAATATAATTTATAACTAATGTTCGAAAAAACATAACACGTGTTCTAAAAAACATAACGTATGTTCTAAAAAATATGTCGTACGTTCTAACTTCATAGTTCGTGTTTTAAAAGTTAAAATATATGTTATAACGTATGTTTTAAAAAATATATAGTTTGTGTTCTAAAAATTAAGTATAATGTTCTAAAAAATCAGTAGATATCTGGATCGTTTTTTCATTTGTTCTATAATATAATTTATAACTCATGTTCGAAAAAACATAACACATGTTCTAAAACACATAACATATGTTCTAAAAAATATGTCGTACGTTCTAAACTTCATAGTTCGTGTTTTAAAAGTTAAAATATATGTCCTAACGTATGTTTAAAAAAATATATTTTCCTATGTAACATAAATTACAAAAATATAAAGGAATTAAATAAATAAGAAATTAGAGCATGTTCTTGGATTTTATTTTTTATTAATAATTCATTATTATGCACATTTCTCTTTTTTTCTATTAATAATTTATTATTATGCACATTTCATTTTTTCTATTAATAATTCATTATTATGCATATTTAATCGATATTAATAAGTGAATGCGTCAAATATTAAACAAAAAAAAACAATAGAAGCTAAACGGGATATGGTATATTAATCAGCGCGTAAAATAATATACAAAAAGAGCAATTGGCTTAGTGGTAAACAACATGGAGTGAAGGTGAACAGGTCCTAGGTTCGAACCCCCTAATAAGCAGTAGCAATTTTTTCTTAATTTTCCTACTCAAAACTACGTAGTTTTGGGTGGTTCTCACCTAAGGTGAGTTCTCACTTAGGGGAGGGTTCTCACTTGATCCCTCCCCTATATATATATATATATTAGATTAGATAGGATAGGGAAAAAGAATGAAAACCTCGTAAATAAATATACATATAATTGAATAAAAAGAGGAGGGAGCATAATATATATATAGAGATATAGAGGAAGATATACGGGGAATTGATGGGGGCTGTGACATTCTAGTTTCGTTAACGAAAGATGCGTTTTTTTCATTAATAGGAGATGTGCAATTTCAAATTTTATTAGATTGTCACAATATTGGGAGGTTGAAGAGTGGTCAATAAAATTGTATATGAAAAAAAAACCACAGTCCACTAAAAATGCATTAAATTACACAATTTAGTAAATGTTAAATTTAATATTATCTAATAAAGTGTTTCTAAGGTTATATTATTTTTACAAAGCCAAAACCTTTTTTCTTTTCCATAGTTACATTTCTATTGCCAACTTTGCTCCGACGTTAATAATACTAGTAACGAAAAGTTTATTTGCCTTTTTTCAAAAAAAAAAAAAGTTTATTTGCTTAACAGTAAAGGTAAATAATTTATTAACAATTTTTTCTTAATTTTTCTACTCAAAACTACGTAGTTTTGGGTGATTCTCACCTAAGGTGAGTTCTCACTTAGGGTAGGGTTCTCACTTGATCCCTCTCCTATATATATATATATATATATATACACATAGAGGATTGCTCTTGTGAGAACCCTTTCTTAGGTGAGGGATCAATTTTTTCTTAATTTTCCTACTCAAAACTACGTAGTTTTGGGTGGTTCTCACCTAAGGTGAGTTCTCACTTAGGGGAGGGTTCTCACTTGATCCCTCCCCTATATATATATATATATATATATATATATATATATATATATATATATATATAGGATAGGGAAAAAGAATGAAAACCTCATAAATAAATATACATATAATTGAATAAAAAGAGGAGGGAGCATAATATATATATAGAGATATAGAGGAAGATATACGGGGAATTGATGGGGGGTGTGACATTCAAGTTTCGTTAACGAAAGATGCGTTTTTTCCATTAATAGGAGATGTGCAATTTCAAATTTTATTAGATTGTCACAACATTGGGAGGTTGAAGAGTGGTCAATAAAATTGTATATGAAAAAAAACCACAGTCCACTAAAAATGCATTAAATTACACATTTTAGTAAATGTTAAATTTAATATTATCTAATAAAGTGTTTCTAAGGTTATATTATTTTTACAAAGCCAAAACCTTTTTTCTTTTCCATAGTTACATTTCTATTGCCAACTTTGCTCCGACGTTAATAATACTAGTAACGAAAAGTTTATTTGCCTTTTTTCAAAAAAAAAAAAAGTTTATTTTCTTAACAGTAAAGCTAAATAATTTATTAGCAATTTTTTCTTAATTTTCCTACTCAAAACTACGTAGTTTTGGGTGGTTCTCACCTAAGGTGAGTTCTCACTTAGGGAAGGGTTCTCACTTGATCCCTCCCCTATATATATATATATACACACAAAGAGGAGGGCTCTTGTGAGAACCCTTTCTTAGGTGAGGACACTTGCTTAGGTGAGAACCATCTAAAACTACGTAGTTTTGAGTCTAAAAATAAAAAAAAATACTGCTACCATGGGTGGTTCTCACTTAGGGGAGGGTTTTCACTTGATCCCTCCCCTATATATATATATATACACACATAGAGGAGGGCTCTTGTGAGAACCCTTTCTTAGGTGAGGACACTTGCTTAGGTGAGAACCACCTAAAACTACGTAGTTTTGAGTCTAAAAATTAAAAAAAAATACTACTACCATGGGGGTTTAAACCTTGGACCCTTTGTTTACACTCCTTATTACTTACCACTAAGCTAATTACTTTTCTTGTGCATTTTGTCGCGCGCTGATTAATATACCACTGCACTTCTAGCTTCTATTATTTAATATTTGACGCATGCACTTATTAATATCGATTAAATGTGCATTATAATGAATTATTAATAGAAAAAAAAAGAAACGTGCATAATAATTAATTATTAATAGAAAAAAAATCCAAGAACATGCTCTAATTTCTTATTTATTTAATTTCTCCATATTTTTGTAATTTATGTTTTAAAATGTTAAGGACGATGTTCTAAATATTGTTTAATATTTGACGCATGCACTTATTAATATCGATTAAATATGCATAATAATGAATTATTAATAGAAAAAAAAGAAATATGCATAATAATGAATTATTAATAGAAAAAAAAAAGAAATATGCATAATAATGAATTATTAATAGAAAAAATACAAGAACATGCTCTAATTTTTTATTTAATTCCTCTATATTTTTGTAATTTATGTTATATAAGAAAATATACGTTATGTTTTTTCGAACATGAGTTATAAATTATATTATAGAACAAACACGGACTATAAAGTTTAGAACGTACGATATATTTTTTAGAACATACGTCATGTTTTTTTAGAACATGTGTTATCTTTTTTCGAACATGAGTTATAAATTATATTATAGAACAAATGAAAAAACGATCCAGATATCTACTGATTTTTTTAAAACATTATACTTAATTTTTGGAACATAAACTATAAACTTTAGAACATGTGTTATGTTTTTTAGAACATGCGTTACGTTTTTTCGAACATGAGTTATAAATTATATTATAGAACAAATGCAAAAATGATCGAGATATTTACTGATTTTTTTAAACATTATACTTAATTTGGAGAACATAAATTATAAAGTTTAGAATTATGTAACATTATTTAGAATTCCGTCCTTAACATTTAAAAACATAAATTACAAAAAATATAGAGGAATTAAATAAATAAAAAACTGGAGCATGTTTTTGGATTTTTTTGTTCTATTAATAATTCGTTATTATGCACATTTCTTTTTTTTTCTATTAATAATTTATTATTATGCACATTTAATCGATATTTAATAAGTGCATATGTCTAATATTAAACAATAGAAGCTACATGGATAATGGTATATTAATCAGCGCGCTCCATAATGGATAAGGAAAACAATTGTTGTTTAAAAAAACAGTAAATATATGGACCATTTTTGCATTTGTTCTATAATATAATTTATAACTCATATTCTAAGTAACATAACGTATGTTCTAAAGTTTATAGTTTGTGCTCCAAAAATTAAGTATAATGTTCTAAAAAAATCAGTAGATATCTGGATTGTTTTTTCATTTGTTCCAAAAATATAATTTATAACTCATGCTCGAAAAAACATAACATATGTTCTAAAAAACATAACGTATGTTCTAAAGTTTGTAGTTTGTGTTCCAAAAATTAAGTATAATGTTCTAAAAAAATCAGTAGATATTTGGATCGTTTTTTCATTTTTTCCAAAAATATAATTTATAACTCATGTTCGAAAAAACATAACACATGTTCTAAAAAACATAACGTATGTTCTAAAAAATATGTCGTATGTTCTAAACTTCATAGTTCACGTTTTAAAAGTTAAAATATATGTTGTTTAAAAAAAAAGTTAAATTATATGTTATAACGTATGTTTAAAAAAATATATTTTCTTATATAACATAAATTACAAAATATAAAGGAATTAAATAAATAAGAAATTGGAGCATGTTCTTGAATTTTTTCTATTAATAATTCATTATTATGCACATTTTTTTTTCTATTAATAATTCATTATTATGCATATTTAATCAATATTAATAAGTGCATGTGTTAAATATTAAACAATGAAAGCTACAGTGCGATGGTATATTAATCAGCGCGGCACATATTATATAAGGAAAGTAATTGGTTCAGTGGTAAGTAATTTGGAGTGTAAACAAGTGGTCCAAGGTTCGATCCCCCATGGCAGCAGAGTTTTTTGTTTAATTTTTAGACTCAAAACTACGTAATTTTAGTGGTTCTCACCTAAGAAAGTGTCCTCACCTAAGAGGAGGTTCTCACTTGATCCCTCCCCTATATATATATATATATATATTAGATTAGATAGGATAGGGAAAAAGAATGAAAACCTCGTAAATAAATATACATATAATTGAATAAAAAGAGGAGGGAGCATAATATATATAGAGATATATAGAGGAAGATATACGGGGAATTGATGGGGGGTGTGACATTCAAGTTTCGTTAACGAAAGATGCGTTTTTTCCATTAATAGGTTGAAAAGTGGTCAATAAAATTGTATATGAAAAAAAACCACAGTCCACTAAAAATGCATTAAATTACACAATTTAGTAAATGTTAAATTTAATATTATCTAATAAAGTGTTTCTAAGGTTATATTATTTTTACAAAGCCAAAACCTTTTTTCTTTTCCATAGTTACATTTCTATTGCCAACTTTGCTCCGACGTTAATAATACTAGTAACGAAAAGTTTATTTGCCTTTTTTTCAAAAAAAAAAAAAGTTTATTTGCTTAACAGTAAAGGTAAATAATTTATTAGCAATTTTTTCTTAATTTTCCTACTCAAAACTACGTAGTTTTGGGTGGTTCTCACCTAAGGTGAGTTTTCACTTAGGGAAGGGTTCTCACTTGATCCCTCCCCTATATATATATATATATATTAGATAGGATAGGGAAAAAGAATGAAAACCTCATAAATAAATATACATATAATTGAATAAAAAGAGGAGGGAGCATAATATATATATAGAGATATAGAGGAAGATATACGGGGAATTGATGGGGGCTGTGACATTCTAGTTTCGTTAACGAAAGATGCGTTTTTTCCATTAATAGGAGATGTGCAATTTCAAATTTTATTAGATTGTCACAACATTGGGAGGTTGAAGAGTGGTCAATAAAATTGTATATGAAAAAAAAACCACAGTCCACTAAAAATGCATTAAATTACACAATTTAGTAAATGTTAAATTTAATATTATCTAATAAAGTGTTTCTAAGGTTATATTATTTTTACAAAGCCAAAACCTTTTTTCTTTTCCATAGTTACATTTCTATTGCCAACTTTGCTCCGACGTTAATAATACTAGTAACGAAAAGTTTATTTGCCTTTTTTCAAAAAAAAAAAAATTTTATTTGCTTAACAGTAAAGGTAAATAATTTATTAATCTCTGTATTTTTACCTAATAGAATGTTTATTACTCATATTTTAACGTTACATTGTTTAGTTTTTAATTTTTATTTTATTCAATAGTTTAGTCTTTCAAATATTTAAATTATTAAATAGTTTAATCCATCTATAAATGACCAAACTGTTGAATATAATAAAAAATATTAAAGACTAAACCGTATGTATTATTAAAATACGAAAATTAAACCGTATGTTAAGTAAAAATATAGAGACTAATGAATTATTTATTCTAACAATAATGTTATCATACGACTGTAATAATGATATATTGTTAACAATTGAGAACGATCTTGTAGGACATTTATAGTGGGGGCTCAACAACCTCTATTGGACACTCTAGTGTTCAGGTACCCTAAATGAAATTTTATTAGAATTTTAGGATGGAGATTAAAAGTATTTTAAGATTAAGATTAACAGTGAATAACCAAATTCATTTGATTATTCAGGGTCTAGGTGAATATTGTTAATCCCATTAGAGAGAGTTTAGTGATATTAAACTTAATAAACTAATTGATATATGAGGAAATTACACCAAAAATCATATTTTAATTTTTATTACAATTATGAAAATTGTTTTTATGTATTTTACAATTATATGATTTTAAATCTTAAAATATCAGAATATCATAATTTTATTTTTGTTTTTGTCAAATTTTCAGTTAATCAGTTGTAGGAAGAGAAAACAATTTTGAAAAACCACAAAATATGATATTTAAATAAATTTATTTAAGAGTTTGAAACAGTTGTAAATAATTTTTTAATCCTAACTATTGTGTAATTTACCCTTGATATCTACCAATCAGTTCTAAAAAATTTCCAAATTTGCCATTCTCATTTATGAAAAAATGCAAATTTAACGGTATACAAATTTAATCTCACCATGACCTAAAATATATTTTTTAAAACATTGGTTTAACAATTATTTGATTAATATACAAAACATTCTAAATAACTATCTTAAAAAAATTGTCGATAAAATGAAAAAGTTTCATGCATTACATGTTGTTTGTAACTATGTTAGTAACACAGTACATGTTTCAAAGACTTTGACAAAAAAATTATATTATTAACTTATACGTGGCCGACTTGTGTGATAAGATTTTAACAGGTTGTTTGTAACTATGTTAATAATGCATAAACATTTTAGACACCATCTATGTATAGAAATTCTTATGTGACAATGAAATAACGGTTAACTAATTTTGTTTAAAAACATGAAAGATAAATCTATACTATATATAATAGTGGAAGTAGATAGAAAAAAAAAAGAGTTTTAAAGCCAGTTTTGATGGGTTATCAAAATAGTAAAATAAAAAAAATAAAAAGATTTAATAACAGGTTTATAATATATATATATATATATATATATATATATATATAGGGGTGAGATCCAGTATGACAAGGGGTTAGGGTGTGACAATGAGCTTATTATGTGACATAACAAAACTACATAGTTTTGATGATAATTGAAAAGAGAAATGTGACAAATTTGTAAATAAAAGGAAAGAGATGATAGAAAAAATTGTTTTATTTATTTTATTTAAAATACATTTTCCCGACATTTCTAACCTTGTTTTTTGAAATTTTTTATACTATTAGACTCGTCTAAATTAGACGGTCATTTTAAGATCCCTGAAGCTCAAGTAAAAAAAATTCCGGTGAACGGAATCCGGGTTGACATTTTCTGATGAAAAAAAGTGCCCAGAAAATTCTCACAAAATTCCAGAAAATGTAAAACATTATTCTGAGAAACTTTAATTCTTAGGACGAACCGAGATTTCTTACGGTTTAGTCACAATAAAACTTGTTCCTTAATTTTATCAATTTTACATGCTTCAACAATTTGTTGGGTCAAAACCGTAAGGAATCTCATTTTGAGCCAAGAATTAAATTTTCTTAAAATAATGTTTTACATGTTTGAAATTTTTTGATAATTTTCTGGGTACATTTTTTATCCTACATACATTGTTCCGCACAGTGTACGGAATTGTTCCAAATCAATGTACCATTTGTTCCAACATAATACTTATATTGTTCCAACAGAATAAATCAGCGTACCAATTTTTTCTAACAAAATAGTTCTATTATTCCAGCATAATACTTATATTGTTCCAACATAATAAATCAGTTTACCAATTGTTCCAAATCAATTTTATTATATATGTCTTCAATTTCATTTTTGTTTCCTAGTATTTAATATAGTATCTTCAAATTTATATTAGTTATATTATTTGGAAAATAATTCTAATTCTTATATTCTTCCAACAGAATAATTATATTGTTCCAACAGAATAGTTATATTGTTCCAACAAAATATTGCAACACATAATGCGGAAAGGTAAAACCAAAAAGTGCCCATAAAATTATCAAAAAATTTTAAAATATGTAAAACATCATTTTAAGAAACTTTAATTCTTGGCTCAAAATGAGATTTCTTACGGTTTTGACCCAATAAATTGTTGAAGCATGTAAAATGGATAAAATTAAGAAAACTATTTTATTGGGACTAAACCGTAAGAAATCCTACTTCGACCCAAGAATTAAAATTTTTCAAAATAATGTTTTACATTTTTTATATTTTTTTGAGAATTTTCTGGGTACTTTCTGTTTTCTCGCCGGAAAACGCTCACCTAATCACCAGATTCCGTTGATTTGCGACTAAACCGTAAGGAATCTCACTTTGAGTCAAGAATTAAAGTTTCTCAGAATAATATTTTACATTTTTTAGAATTTTTTGAAATTTTTTTGGGTATTTTTTTTCTCACAGAAAAACAAATCGCCGGATTCTATTCACCGGAATTTTTTTTACATGAGGTTCTGAGATCTTAAAATGACCGTCTAATTAAGACGAGTCCAAAATTATAAAATTTTTTGAAAAACGAGATTGGAAAAGTCAGAAAAATGCATTTTAAAGACAAGAAATAAAACAATTGTCTATTTCATTTTATTTACAAATTTGTCACATTCTCCTAGTTAATTACAAAATTGATCATTGTCATACAATAAGACTTGTCACACCATAAAAAATGTGTCACACATAATCTCTCATATATATATATATATATATATAGACTCTTCAACTATAAAACGTTAAAATCGAATTTATTAATGATATATTCACATTTCATTGGGTGATAAATAACCATGATGAGATTTAGTGATTTTTCAACTATAAATGCTTGGTACTGACTATGCTTACTTTGTAAATATTACCATTATATATTTAAATAAATTGGAGTTTATAGGATTTTTTTACAAATTTTTTTAATAAAAAAACATACACATTTTCATTAATAAAAATAATAATCATTTTGTAATTATAAAAACTAAAGTAACCTTTAAAAATGTATACTTTTTTCCAAAAAAAAAAAAGGAAAGATAAATGACTTTCTACGATATTACGAGGAAGAGAGTGGGACCGTCACTTTATAATTCAAATAGGTAATTGGTGCGTATTACACGACGCAGGTAATACACGCACTCGATGCAACGCATCAGCGCGACTAGCTGAATTATAAATGTGTGAATTATTATTTTTAGGGCCTTTAACTTTTTGGATAAACAACAACTTTACTCCTAACATTTAAAATGATGCAATTTTATCGATAAAGTTAGAAATTAAGAGCAATTTATCCCTAACAAATATTTTTGTTTCTTATTCTGTACCAATTGCATAACAATTCTTTCTAATAAAAAAGATTTCATGTTTTTTTATAATTTAATAATAAAATTGAAGATTAATATTTATAAATTCGGTGATTTTTTTTTTATCTAATTCGTAAAAAAGACAGTATATATATATAATCATATCTCAACATATATTTGTGATTTGTTACTGATAGAATGACGCACGTGTGTAAAGTGTAGATTGACAAGATTCCTGACCGAGAAGACAGTTTGATGAATTACTTCTCAAATTGACCAAATTTATCAACGTTAGGAGGTAAAATTGCTCTTGACTTGTAACGTTAGGGGTAAAATTATACCATTTTAGATGTTAAGGATGAAATTTCTCATGATCCAAAATATTATGGGTATTTTTACACCTTAACCGTTTTTTTTTAATTTTTTATTTTTTTCAATATCGCCCCACAATTTCCTTGTGACTCCTATAAGTAAGTCCTTTAAAACTGCACAGAAATCACGATCTCTCCAGTGGTTAGGTTAATGAAAAAAGAGCGTCCATCGTCGACAAGAAAGAAACCGACTAGGTTGTTCGAGCTCGTCTAGAAGAAAGATAAGAGGTTGTTCCAGCTTTACCCTAAAGTCTCAGTTCGATTTCTCCTTTCTCTTCTCCCAGAAAATCACTCTCCAAGCCTTCAAGTATTCACTGCTCTCTTACAGGTATAACTTTCTTCTTTCCCAATTAGTTTGTTCTTACGGTTAATTTCATGTATCTGAATTTCTTTAGTTATTTGAGATTTTAAGCTAATTTTGTGATTTAGGTTTTTAATTGCTCTATTCTGTTTGACGGAGGAGTTCTTTTTGTGCTTATCTTGGTTTGCTACATCACTCTCTCTATTAATTGCTATAGATCTATCTGCAAAAATTGATGAAAAGGGAATTATTATGATCTTAGCTCTACCTGTTCTTTTAATCACAATCTGAGAACAAAAAAGAGAAGATCTGTTTGCTGTCAATTAGTTTCTGAATAATGAAGCCATGAATGCGGGTCTTCATTGAGCTTTTCCCTCATTTTCTCCTTAATGGAAATTGCCTCTCCAATATGCAAAATGGGTCCTGCTCTTCAAATAGTTAGCTGTAAAAATAGAGTTTGTGTTGGCTTGAGTAGTTGCGTCTCCAAGGATACTTTCCATTGTGCTTGCATATATATATTTAGCTGGTTTAGTAAAACTCAGCCATGGAAAAGATGTTTGGCTAAGAAGCTTCTTATGAAATAGGATCAAAACCACATCTAGCTGCTTCAACAGCTGGTAAATAGCACATGATGGTCTAATGTAGTTGAAGTTAGATAAGGTTCTAATTTTTCGGCACATGATGGTTCGCTAGATATTTGCTCTGACTTGTGCTCTATTAGCTCTCATCAAACACTGAAAGTCACATGTCATGCACGTTAGGGACTTTAATAAAATAACCTAGTAAGAAATATAAATTTCGAATCACAAGCAGCCTTCAAACTGATTCAGATTTGAAGGAAAAGATGCATATGGATCTATTATATAGATTCATTTGGTGCCTAATGTATCTATGGATGCTTTCTCATTAATTTATTTGGGAGAAGTTGTTCTATTAGCATCCCTATGCTACTATACGAGGTCATCACACATCGACAGTGAACTTGGAGGAATAAACAATAGGTAGCTAGTTAGGTTTGTTTTTTTAAAGAAAAAAATCATTTGTCTGCTTCTATTGTTTTCAAGCATAACTTATGTTGTTCACTATTTGTACAGTGCAGTCTCTTTTATGCACTGTCTCTGTTGTGAACCAAACTCTTTTTTATTCACATTTTTCTTGACGACAAAGTTTATGCAAGTTGTAAACAATCATATTTTGTGATGTTGCACTAATTTTTATAAAAGAAAATAATTCTTAGATCAAAGTCATTGTTTTCAGTCTATCATTTGGTTTTGGAAAATATACACTAAATTATCATGTCGTATGAGGCGTGATACTCCATGGCTGTGATTTGATTTCATAGCATATATATATTAATCTGATATAAACGGAAGCACACTCTTTGAATTGTTGATGAAATATGTACCAATGATTTCCTCTTATGAATTGATTTGGTGATATTTGGGTTGTCTATCTTTCATGAATGAGACTATATCAAAAGGTACGAAATGAAAAGCTTACCACAATAACTTCTCCAAGGTTCGTTCATAAAGAGTCAGAACCCAATGGGATGTAGTTTGGATTCCTCCTACCTGATCTGCTTGTATAGACAAGATCTGGGGTTTTTCTAATCTCTTCAAGCAACCATGGAGACAAGGCAATGCTAAAATTTCAAGAGAAAGATGGATTAGATATTTCTTAGAATACAGTTCTTCGTTTAGAAGACAATGGAGAAGGCCTAAAGATGGAAAAGT
Organism: Euphorbia lathyris; assembly: GCF_963576675.1. Lineage (NCBI taxonomy): Eukaryota > Viridiplantae > Streptophyta > Magnoliopsida > Malpighiales > Euphorbiaceae > Euphorbia > Euphorbia lathyris. Next base: position 84,577,993 of record NC_088913.1, read on the forward strand.
AATCCAGGACTAGGAATAAATCATTAGGGAAACTAAGAAAGAAAATATATTTATAGCCTAGATCTCAAAGTGATGTGTAAACTATGCCCATGATTGACCTGTTTCTTGAGTTTAAAAAAAGGTAAAAACAAATAGAATATGTTTCTTCTCTCAATTAGAAATCACAAAACAAACATGAAAAAAATGAGATTATTTGGATTTTAAAAGAATGTTTTAATTGCTTTTGTTCTTATTTCTTTGTTGAATCTTTATATCATTGTTTAAATTATAGGAATGGACTAGGGGTGACCCCCACAATGACTACACAAGGTTTATGTAATTAGATTGTATCTTTGAACCTAGATTTTGGGATCTTCATAGGGGTTTCCTTCACATAAGGCCTCAAATTCTAATGGGCTTCAGTCCCATTTCTTACAATGCCTTTTTCCACTTCATCTCGGTTTAACCCTTTGGTTAGCGGATCCATTGTGGATTAGATCCACCGAACTCACCATCTTTGAAACCCACATACGGTGCTTGTCTTCGCACATATAATCTTTTTTTTTCTCATATATGTAATATGCTTTGCTGCTTCAAAATAATTTTGTTCTTCAACACAATTTCTTGTAAAGATTTATTTCTGTTTTCGGTAGTTTTTACGGTGCAATTTTTGATGATCTTCTATTTGCTACGCTCTTTATCTGATTCATTCAGATGTTTTTTTTTAATTATTATTTCTGTTTTATTTGCCTTTTTTTTTGTTACAGTTTTAACTGTTTTATTTAATTTTTATTATACAATTGCTCTTCGTAAAATATACTTCTGTTTTCCGTTTCTATTTCAGTAACTCAATATCAGGTAGCTGAAATCTGGAAGTTTCAGATTGGCCTCGGTGGGAGCATTTTTAAGGTTTGAGGCTATGGCATATGATGTATGGGAGACACAAGCTCTAGGAATATATATTGTGGAATCGGGAGTCATGGAAAATTTGGGTAAGTTCTTTTTATATTTATTTTTCTATTCTAATTTTATGCATTTTAATTATTATCTACAAAAGATGGAAACAGAAAGAAAAAGACCGAGTTTTTGAGAAAAACAAAATAATATGTGTTGCAGCAAGGTGTAGAAGATTTGATATGTATATCGGCAAGCTGTGGAAAGATTTATTGAATATTGAGAGGACATATCAAGCTGATTTTAACTCATGCACTGTTTTGGACAACCCGAATGGCCAATGCTCTCAACAGGTAAGTCTTTTTTTCCTATATACCCAAGTCACGTTAACGAGAGGGCGAGCCTTGGCGCAACGGTAAAACGTTGTTGCCGTGTGACCTGAGGTCACGGGTTCGAGTCTTAGGAGCGGCCTCTTGCCAATTAAATTGGCAAGGGAAGGCTTGCCCCCAATACACCCTTGTGGTGGGACCCCTCCCCGGACCCTCGCTCAGCGGGGACGCGTAATGCGACCGGGCCGCCCTTACCCAAGTCACGTTAACTTGGAACTCCTTAATCCTAGTTTTGATTAAACTTGTATTCTTGTCATTCGCTTTATAACCAACTCTTAATAGGACTCTAGGGTTTCATTTTTGGTATTACTCTACCAACGGTTTCGGCCTTGTGTATCTAAGGTTAGGGTTTCAGATTTATTCCTTTTTCGATATTCTTAAATGTTCCAATACAATTGCCATGAAATCATCAAAGGAAAAGTGAGACTCAATTTTCTGCAACTGTGGAATCAGCAGCTAATAAAGTTTTACTCTCTGTAACTTGGGTTTTAGATTTATCGAATATTTTTTTTTTTCACTACCCTGTTAACTAGTTTGGGGTTTTGTTTTTTGTTTTTAACCAATTTTATGTTTCTACATATGTAGTCCATATGGTAAAAAAATATATATTAAAGACATGCCACATGTCAAATATCGTGCCACGTCAAGCTGATTTTGATTTGCAATAAAGTTCTAGGCCTAGGTCTTTGCTAAGTTTAACATGTCAAGCTGTTACCTTTGCATTGCTTTTTTGTTATGATGCACGTGTGTAGTATTAGTTGATGTGATATATAAGGTCATCAATCATCATAATAGTCAAATACACCTTTTATTTAGTTAATAATGCTCTTTTGCTGTTTTGGCACTGGATTGTGAACCAATAGGTCCCTGAAAACACTAATTGTGGGAACTGGGAGCAAAAGGATTAATGGGTCCGTGATCCTTTTTTTCTCATAATATCTTTTAAGCCTGCCAGGTGTAGGACTAAGACAGGATCCCATTTCCCTTTTACCCCATTGTTACTAACTGTTGAATATTATATTAGATACGAGAATATCATGTGGAATGAGATGTATGGTCCTTGCAGGTAAAAGCTAGAGAATAAGATTTTTATACTGTTTAGGATGTTTTTTTTCAAAGTTTAGAATGATATATGCTATTGTAAACAGAAGGTGATTGGTTATGAAGGGTTAGTAGGTAGGTTTGTTAATGGTCAAACTGGTATTACAGTTTTTCTTTTTCTAAGATGAGTTGATAAGTTGGAAAATTCAATTTCTACTCATAGGCCTTATCAACAAGGTTAGACAAATCAACATGTATACACAAGAATATATAGTAACCACTTAAAATAGCAGAAATTATAAGAGGATAACAATATATAATCTAAGATTGATAAACCCCATCATGAACTATGTTTGATAGACAGTATACGAAAGTAGGAGCTTGAAAGGTTAAGCATTAGGCATTTCAAGACGGCATTAAGTTCCTATTGGCAGCAAAGATCAGCTTTCCATAATGTATACGGAAATAGGCAATGCATGAATAAAACTAGAATAAGGCCTATGAGTAGAAATTGACTTTTAGGTCAAAATTATGTCATTTGAAAAAATTGTTAATTTTTCATTCAAAATCTAAACCTTTTAATAAATATTAAGTTTTGTCAAAATTGATAGTTCCATAGTTAGTTGACCATGCAGTGCTTTGTGCATTATACAATCAGAATATTGGATATTTGGATCCTTCTGACGAATATCATATCCACCTAATAATGGGCTTGATTTGGATATAACACGGTATGGGGTTTATTTTGCAAGATCATATGCCGTGTAACATGCATCCACTTCTTTATCTTCTCTACTTTCATCACCAAACAATCCTATGATACTGCTATTTATGTAAGACCCCAAATAATGCCAAGAAAGTCCCAAATATGACTCATGTAGCATTCATCATGTTATTTTTTTTTTTGAGGAAGACATGTGGGAAAAATTAAATGCACAAGAATAGGAATTATTCCAATTCTTTCACAAAGTCTAGAGTTGTTAATTTCAATTCAATGCCATAAAATTAGAGATTCAGTTGAAGAAATTTACTAGCAGCATCGAACAGCTAAAATAAGATTAGTACCTCTGGATTTGATTATGCAGACACTAAGAGCTAAAGGAGTAGCCGGATGCATATTCTGTAACCCATATAGTGACTTTTTTTAGAAAGTGGTAAAGTGTATTTTGGTATTATAGCTTCATAGGAGAAGCGACACGTGTCATTTCTCTTTTGGATGTCTTTGATAACGCATACAATTTTCAAAAAATCACTTAAAATATCAAAACGTTTAACTTAAAATTTAGAGTTTACGTTCCAAAATGTTGTATAAAAAACAAAATTCTAGTATTTATCAAATAACTCTATTTCAATATTTATAATAACTAATTCACATTGTTAATTAAGTTTTGATAGTTTAATCCTTCTATATGGTTATGGATGTTCACTAATATCTACTAATTAATTGGTTATTAGGCAAGCCGTTCGAAGGGGGATACAAGTAAAAAGAAACATGATCAACGTGCAAATGAATCGGGGATACAACCAAAAGAGTTAGATCTTAATGAGGTTGCCTTACCGAAGTTGACTAAGAAGTGCAAATATATGCAACAAATGTTGGATGAAAATCCCACACATGACATGTTTGAGATGTTTGATGACTATGTTTTTGGGAGTAAAGAAGAGATTCAGATTTTTATTGGAAGAGAAGACGTTTGATTTCGTGTACCGTGATAACATCAGTATTGGAAGTGTTCATTATGTAAGATAATACTAACTTATTTTTGTTTCCAATTTTGAGTTTTCACTTAAATATCTAACTCTCTTATTATATTATATAGTAGTTTGAAAACTATGTAAAATCGTCATCTTGACTCTATTGGATTCCTGTCCCGACATTTGATTTCGTCTACCGCGATAACATCAAAGCAGAAAGTCGGGTATAGGACATACATGATAGACGCACTCATCAAATACAAAGGCAAACGTCTCATCCTTTGTCCATACCATGAAAGGTATATCTATAAACTTTACTCATATATACTTTATCAGTTTAATGTAGCAAGCGTTTATTACACATTGTTTTATATCATATGTTATGGTTTTAATATAACGGACACTGGATTCTTCTTGTGCCGTGTACAGAGAATAATGAGGCCTACGTTTTTTATCCGAAAAGGACTTCGCCGAAGTTTATATTCAATCCAATTAAGGAACACATGAATAGCGTTTTCTTGGGGTATCAACAAATGGAATCTAAACAGGGGCATAAAACATCGTTGAAATGGATTGTTGTAAAGGTACGTACATATTAAAGTTTGTTTAGTAAGGTTTTGTAGTTTGTGGAGTCAGCTTATATGGTTTTGTACTTGTATTTGTTGCTTTGTAAATATACGTGTAGTGTCCTCAACAACAAGGAACAAAAAGGATCTACAGTGTGTGGATACTTTGTCATGTGATACATGTTGGAAATAGTTTTGCAATGCTATGATTTTCAAGAGTTAAAAGATGTAAGTTTAGTTGGATATATTTTAGGGATAAAGTACCAAAATAGGTCTATTGTTTTTGGGAAGTGTCATTTTAGGCTCCACGTACAAAATAGTACCACTATAGGCTTAACCTTTAAAAAAGGTATCAATTTAGCCATCGAGAACGGATTGGACACGTAATTCCTATTACTCCGTTAAGTTCTGATTTCTCCCCCCACGTACAATTGACAGAACTTAAGGGAGTAATATCAATGGCGTGTCTCGTTCCATTATTGAGGCCTAAATTGATACCATTTTTTAAACGTTAAGCTTATATTGATGCTATTTTGTACGTGGAGCCTAAATTGATACTTCCCTAAAAACCATAAGCCTATTTTGGAACCTTATCTCTGTATTTTAATTTGTATCCTTATATATATAATTTTTGGATAATGTATTTACATTTTATTTTTTCTATTTAATAAGGTTTTTGGAAGAACTTCACCATATTTATAAGTAAAATTGAAGTGTACCTGGACACATGGCAGCATCTAATTTGTCTTCGGGTTCTATCTTTTCGTCCTGCTAGATATGAGTTTGAGGAGCGTTTGGAATCCAACGTATTCATTGGTCCACGTGTTTGCTTAAGTAGCTTCCGAAGGGAATTCTTCGGATGCGAATATGGCTTCGGCTAAGAATGCAACTATGTGCTTTGGTGGAATTGGGCTCATTTGATGACTTCGGATCATGGTTAGGGCCCGATTGCTAAAAGCCCAAATAGCTTAATATTGTATCATCGTTTAATAAGAATTTTGCATAATAATTATTAATAATAAAAATGCAAGAGTTAGTCGTAGTGAGGATTTATGTATATTCTTTATGTAATGTTTATTACATGAATTTGTAAAGAAATATTGAGTGATGTATTTGTGAATCTATTACGTCAAAACCAATATGACTAATCCAAACATGGTAATGGGCTTCTATTGTAATGAACATTTTATTACAACGCTCATCACAATATACCAAACCGGGATCTAAGAAACATCAGTATCACCACTTCATGTAGCTAGAAATCTGTCTTTTAAACTAATAAGTAATACTATCCATCCATGGATCAAACTAGAAAGACAACTTTTTTTTTCCAACTCCAATTTGATAAAAACAACTTTTTTTCCCAACCCCAATCTGATAAACACAACAAGGCTTTGATTTTATTAGGACTACCCCAACTCCCTCCAACTAGCATAAAAGGGTATTGGAAAAGATTGAGGTAGAAGAAAAAACAGGACTAGTAAACATATTGATATATTGATGTGAAATTCCATTTTTCTTAGAGAGTTGGTTAATAATTGACTTGTTAAGCTGAGTTATTGTGCCTCTATAGTTAAGTCGCGAATATTATGACAATGCCTGTGAAGTTGGAGCAATTTGAGAAGTTTCAGATTAATCAAGATTATAGAAATAAGTTAAGTTTAGATGAATTAGTTAAAAGGAGGGATTGTTAGATATTTATTTGTTTCAATTAGTCTTTGAGTTGTTAAGGGAGTTTCACTTTTTAGGAAAACCTATTCTATAGGAATAAAAGAGTTTATGAAGGGTGGTTTTCAATTTCTCTGTAAGGGTATATACTTTTGTATTAATCGAATAAACTATCCATTGGACACTTTAAAAATGAGAAAAATGAAAAAAATTATAATAATTATTATTATTTGATATATAAGCCTTGCTATAGAAGAGATAACTCATTATACATCTCCACACTAAAGATGGAAAAAAACTATAATAATTATTATTATTTGATATATAAGCATCACTACAAAAGAGGAAACTCTTTATATATCTCCACACTAAAAGTGGAAAAAAACTATAATAATAATAATAATTATTTGATATATAAACATCACTACAAAAGAGAAAACTCTTTATACATCTCCACACTAAAGTAACGTGATAATTAAGATCCAAGAATAATTTTCATTATCATGTTTGACAATATATGCATTTGAGATTATTAAGTATTGTTAAATTGATGTTTACAATGTGTTTGATTTTTTATATATATATAAGAATATAAATTAAATATGTCACATAAAACTCATGCTTGCCATAATACACATGTAATTTAATTTAAAGAATGTTACTTATATATATATATATAAGAGTTTTATATTCAAAACTAATATTTCTAATAATAGAGATTTACTATGACCAAAACTAAAAATCAAAGGTTTAATATGTTGAAATACAATCATAGAAGCTCAATCCTTAAAATCATTTTATTAATAACTGTTACCTTGTGTACATCCTTATGATCTCATGGATTTAAAGGTGTAAGACAAACTTGAACATCATATTTAGGTTGAATAGTTAAGATAAGAATAGGAGCATGACGATAATTGTCAGAAATGTTAAAGCTAAATTTTGAAATCAGCATAGCAAGTATGATTTTAGCTTCCATCATAGCAAAACTTTGGCCAACACAATTTCTAGGACTAGCTGCAAATGGCATAAAATGTCTTCCTTGTGCAAATGTGGTTTTTGAAGCAAATCTGTCTGAATTAAACTCATTTGTATCTTCTCTCCATAATTCTTCACTGTGATGAATTGCAATTACTGGTATCCATATTGATAGTCCATTTGGTATCAAAATATCTCCTAATTTTATGTCTTCAAATGCCATTCTGGGCAGTACTGTTGCTGGTGGATATAATCTTAGGGATTCGAGAATACAGAACCTTCGCCACTTCACCTGCTCAAATCTTAGGCGCCCCAAAATCCTCGAGTATACATGTCAAAAGTCTAAAAGTATGGTGTTAAAAGGAACAATTAATCTGGGAATATTCTATAGAGAGGAGAACAATTTGAAGCTTATGGCTTCCACTCATAGCGATTATACCGCCGATTTAGATGATCGAAGAAGCACCTTTTCTAGTCAGTCTTCTAAACTTAAGGATAAAGATAAAGCATCTTTTCCTGGCCAGTCTTCTAAACTTAAACATACTTCTCACAATGAACTAATTTGATATCCTTTACATGCATCTTTTGTACAAGACGATTACTCTTAATCTCTTCAGCTTACTACGGCTGATAATCCCAGGATTTTCCTTGTTACAGCTCCCTTAACTGGTACAAATTATATTACATGGAGTAGAGCAACGTTGCTTGCACTCTCCACCAAAGAGAAACTTAACTTTATTCTCAATGATAATTTTACTCCTGTTAGAACTTCACCTGAGCATCCACAATGGAAAAGAGCAGATTCCATGGTTATTTTGTGGATATTTAATTTAATTTCTCGTGACTTAGTGGATGGTTTTGTGTTTACATCTTATACTAGAGCTTTTGGAAGGAGCTTGAACAACGATTTGGAGGTTCTAACAAACCTCTCATTTATCAACTGAAACGCGAAATCAATGATTGTTGCCAGGGAAGTCTTTGTGTTGCAATTTATTTTACCAAGATGAAACGATTGTGGGATAAATTATCATATATGTGCCGTATTTCTATATGTACTTGTGAAGCTTCTGAAATGTGTCTTTGTGTTGCAATTTATTTTACCAAGCTGAAACGATTGTGGGATAAATTATCATATATGTGCCGTATTTCTATATGTACTTGTGAAGCTTCTGAAATATGTGTTTTTCTACTAAGAAAGCATATGAATCTCATAATGCTGACCTTTTAGTTCAGTTCCTTATGAGTCTTCGGGATGAGTATTCACATGTGAGATATCAGATTATTCTTTTGGATCCATTGCCTAGCATACACAAAACATACTCTATGATTCAAAATGTTGAAAAACAAAAGGACGTGTATTCTGATGTTTCTCAGGTGGAGATTGCTGCTCATACATACTTCTAGTAACAAGTCTGTTGTTCTCCCATCTTCAACTTCTACTCGTGGATAGAAACGAGATTCAAATAACAAAGCTGATCGATTCTGCACTCACTATAATAAACCTGACCATGAAAAGGATACTTGCTTCAAACTTCATGATTACCCAGACTGGTTTCAGGATTTCAAGAAAAAGAAAGCAAAATCTTGTAAACTAAGGGCTAATTGTGTTTCTTATCCCACTAGCACACCTATGGTTTTTTCAGATTCAGAAGTTCACGAGAATAAGGAAAATCATAATTTTGCAAATTTTCCTATGCCTCTTGGTTTTGCACAACTTGTTCAAAGTGAAGTTCATAAGGTTATGAAAAGCAAAGGTAAAATAAACTATAGTGATGATGGTCACTCCTCATCTCCTACATCTCTTTCCAATTTCTCAAGTTTTGCAGGTATTTTTATTCCTTCCTCTCTTACTATTTTTGATACAATTGCTAACACTAGCTCTTTCACTTCACCAGTGTTTATCTCTGATTTTCCTCTTTGGATTATTGATACGGGAGCTACTTCCCATATGAGTAGTCATTTTACTCGGTATACTCACTACAAATCTGTTAATTCCAATAACTTGGTACATTTGCCTGATAGCTCTAAAAGTGTTATTGAACATATTGGTTCAGTTAATATTGGAACTAATTTTACACTTCAGATTCCTACTTAGTACTAAAGCTCAAAGTTTTTTCTGCTATTACGTCTTTTGTCTCTTTAATTGAAAATCAGTTCCAAGTAAAAATTAAACAAATACGTACCGATCATGGCTCCGAATTTCTTAATCAAACTTGTTTTGAATTTTTTAGTTCCAAAGGCATTTTACATCAGAAACCGTGCATTTACACGCCTCAACAAAATGGTATATTGTTGAAATCATAAACACTTGCTTGAAATCACTCTGGAACTTCTTTTTCATGCTTCTTTACCTAAGTAATTTTGGGACGAGGTTTTATTGACTGCCACATACCTCATTAATATTTTACCTACCTCTTTGTTAAAATGGCAGTCGCCATATGAAAAATTACATAATAAAATTCGAGATAATTTTTAAAAAACTTTTTGGATGCAATGTTATTTTTCAAATCTTCATCCATCTCGGGATAAATTAGATCCTCTTGCCTCTTTTGGTATTTTTCTGGGATATGCTCTTAATCACAAAGTCTATAAAATTTACAATCCCTTAACTAAAAAAATTGCTATATCCCGGGAGGCAATTTTTCACGAGATTATTTTTCCTTATTCATCTATTCATCCGCTTCCTTATTCACTTCCATCTCTTGTATCATTACCTATATTTCCCCCTTAATCAGATCCTACTAATTCGATCATACCTACATCTACTCCTTTATCACCCGATCCTTCATCTTTACCCAATGTTTCCATTACCCCTCACAATAGTTCGCCCCCACCTACTTTGCCCACTAGTCCATCTATCAATATCTTCTTCTCCTGTAATTCTTATATTAACCCTCCATTTCCTTTATCAAATCATACTTTACCTTCTTCCTCTTCTTCTATTATACCAATTTCTTCCCACAACTCTCCTACCACTTCTTTTAACAAATGGGCGACCTCTTAAAAAACCCTCTTGGTTACATGACTTTATCGCTCATACTACCCCTCCTTCATCTTCCAATCTTCCTTGTCTACCACCATTCCTTGTCTACCACCATTCAGTGTTCAACATTCTACTTTTATTTCTACCATTGATTATGATTTTGAACCTATTAAATATCAACAAGCATGTTCTAATTCTAAATGGGTTCATACTATGGATGATGAACTACGTTCCTTGGATGACAATGATACTTGGGATCTCACCACCCTTCGATTAGTAGCTCGGGGATACAATCAAATTCAAGGTATTGACTATACCGAGAGTTTTTCTAGTGTTGCTAAAGTTGTTACCGTTCGCTTAATGATAGCTTTTGCTTCTGCCCATACTTGGCAGATTCACCAACTTAATATTAATAATGCCTACTTTCATGGTTTTGTGGTGAAGATATTTATCTTCAACCTCCTAATGGGTATTCCAAAGCTTCACTTGGATAAGTTTGTAAATTGTGAAAATCGTTATATGGTCTTAAACAAGCCATACGTCAATGGAATAAGGAACTTACTTCCCAACTTATTGCAAATGGTTTCAAACGAACACATTATGATCAATGCCTCTTCACTTATGATCATTCCGATATTTTCCTTGTTCTCATCGTCTATGTTGATGGCATTCTTATTACCGGAAATTCTTTGGATGTTATTCAAAATGTCAAAAATCATTTACATTTACTTTTTACCATAAAAGATCTTGGTCCTGCTAAATATTTTTTGGGTATTGAGTTAGCTCGGGATACTACTGACAATTTTTTTTATCCCAATGTAAATATATCTCGGACTTATTATCCAATACGGGACTTATAACAACTCATTCCGCACCATGTCCCATGCAACCCGGTCTCACTTTGGATTCGCATCCTGGCACTCTGATAGCTTCTCCTGATCAATATCGATGTTTAATCGACAACTCAGTCAGCTCATGACCACACCTTGTACTCATCATCTCGATATCGTGTTTAATCTTCTTCGGTATCTTAAGGGTACCCTTCACTATGGCTTATTTTATGGTGTTTCCGTGCATCTTTGTTTAACAGCTTACTGAGATGGTGACTGGGATCGTTGTAAAACATCTCATGGTTCGTTTTTGCATTTTTTTGGCACTTTTGTGGCTACCTTTCTTACTTCGTGAATTTCACATTCCCCTTCATTTACCTATTCCACTTCATTGTGATAACAAGGCCACCATTTATGTTGCTGCAAAGCTTGTTTTTCATGAATGTACCAAACATTTAGACATTGACTATCACATTTTTCGTGAACTTCTTTCTAGTTTCCTTTCAACTCCTCATATTTCCACTAAACTACAACTCACTAACCTTTATCCGCTCGGTCTCTTTGTTTTTTTTCTTCCCAAGTAGTGTATTTGGATCAGAAGAGTATTGGAAAAGATTGGGGTAGAAGAAAAAACAGCGACTGTTATCATGTGTGATAATATTTCTACTATACATTTGTCTAAAAATCCATTGTTCCATGGGAGAATAAAACATATTGATGTGAAAATCCATTTTCTCAGGACTTTGAAGTTTATGAAGCGTGGTTTTCAGTTTCTCTGGAAGACTACTTTTATGTTCAAAGCTAATATTTCTAATAATAGAGATTTACAACAAAACTAAAAATCAAAGGTTTAATATGTTAAATTACAATCATAGAAACTCAATCCTCAAAATCTTTTATTAATAACTGTTATCCAGTGTACATCCTTGTAATCTCATGGATTTAAAGGTGTAAGATAAACTTGAACGCCATATTTAGGTTTAATAGTTAGGACAAGAGTAGGAGCATGTCGATAATTATCAGAAATGTTGAAGCTAAATTTTGAAATCAGCATAGCAAGTATGATTTTAGCTTCCATCATAGCAAAACTTTGGCCGACACAATTTCTAGGACCAGCTGCAAATGGCAAAAAATGTCTTCCTTGTGCAAATGTGGTTTTCGAAGCAAATCTGTCCGGATTGAACTCATTTACATCTTTCCCCCATAATTCTTCACTATGATGAATTGCAATCACCGGTATCCATATTGATAGTCCCTTCGGTATCAGAAGATCTCCGAGTTTTATGTCTTCAAATGCCATTCTCGGAAGTACTGTTGCTGGTGGATACAATCTTAGGGTTTCATTGATTACCATTGTTAACTGCATTTATAAAACATATACTTTAAAACCGAACGTGCATTTTACTAACATAATGACATCTTTTACCGTTAATCAGTTAATAGAAAGTGTTTCTTACAACGGTGAGTTTGGATAGATGATCAAGGGAAGGAGTTTGACCGGAGCAGACTTGATTGAGTTCATCTCGGACTTTTTGTTGCCACGTAGGATTGGTAGCAAGAAGCATGATAGTCCAGGTAAGCAAAAGAGCAGTAGTTTCATGTCCAGCAAAGAAGAAAGTCTTGCATTCATCCATTATCAACTGCAAATTCAAACTTTGGTTGTTCTTCTGCATTTCATTCAGTAGCATTCCCAGCAAATCATTTCCATAGCTACTGCTTTTATCAATCTTTACACAATCTTTTCTGCTTTCTATGATCTCCATTAGTAGTCTCTCCACTTCCTTCTTGACTGATTTTATTTTTCTATTGTATTTACTTGGAAAAAATCTGCAAAACCCCCAAATCACATTTAATTGGAAAACAACCAATCTTAATTTTACATTTAATTGTAAAATTTTACATGTTTTTTTATACTTTTTATTATAGAACCATATTTTTTTATTTTTCAAATCATTATTTTTGGAATTTTTTCTCTGTAAACGTTATTTAACACCTAAATGATCTCAAACCTAAAAAGTTGACGAATTAAAATTGTTTAAAATATCATTTAACTCTTTACAATTTTCATTTCGATGTCATCATCGACCAAATTCTGATAAAGTGAACTCAAATGCAAAATTTTACAAACCACCGAATTGAGGGTCCATTTGGCTACTTGCCGTTCCTGTTTCATGTTACGGTTTGCTGTTTGCCTTTCGAAAAGACTGCTTTTCTAAAAAGTAGGGATTCACTGCTTTTGTAAAAAACTACTTTTCAGCTGTAAAAGGCAAACAGGAAGCGTCTAACCAAACAACTGAAACTCTGTCTTTTAAAGTGAGAAGGTACACAGGAACTGAAAAGTAGGTAAGGTACCTAATACCCCTTAGTTTGCAAAATTTTGTAAACCACAAAATTGCATTTGCAAAAAGAAATACCACAGATATCGGTCTGTAAATCGGTCAAACCACAAGAAAGTTATTTAGCAAATGAGAAATACATACCGGCTTCCAGGTAAGCACAAGTGCCTGGTAGATTGAGCAGCGAGAGATTGGAGAAGAGTTAAAAGATGGAATATTTTCTTGCCTTTCTCATAGCTGCTATCGAATTCGGTTCTTGATATTATATCAGCAGTGAGATGTGTCATGTATTCACTAATCTCAAACTCACTCTGCCCTGATTCTACAGCCTTTTCAAGTGATTCAATCATCATCTTTGTACATTCCACCATGTGCCCAGCAAAGCTCTTCAATTATCAACAACAGCAAAATTAAAACATATCAATTTCAAAACAACCCTCAGTGACTTAAAAAAGAAAAAGATCTCCAATTTATGCTTTTCTTTTCTATGACATAAGGATGGGGACGATAGTCTTCCATAAGGATGAGAAGTGTCCCGAAGAATGGGGACAACACTGGTCCTTAAGAATGGAGACTTCTCCATTTTAGAGGGATGACTGTTGTCCCCATATAGAATCAGTAGGAATCAAGGGAAAAATGTGAAAGGAAAAAGGGTTCTTGAAAGTAATGGGGAAACTTTTTTTTTTTTGTGTGTTTTGGGGACGACCTAAATGACCATGGGTAGTTTCGGCTCCCTATCTTCACAAAATTTTAGGATGTGGTGGTTCCGACCCTCATTTTCAAAGAAATAATGATTGGATGCTGAATTAGCACCCAAAAATTGGCTCATATCTCTCTAAATCCAAAGCACTAATTTTTTTTACCTCTTAGGCTCTCATTGAATCCAAAATTCTTTTTTTTTTTTTTGCATGTTAGACCCCTATTGAATCCAAATTTCTTTTTTTTTTGTATGTTAATAAACTAATTAAAATTAGAATTTTTTTAAAAGGGTCTAACATATGTTGTTATGTCTCTGACAGTCAAGTCGCGAATATCATGACAGAGCCTTTGAAGTTGGAGCAATTTGAGAAGCTTGTAGGACATGTTCGGATTAATCGAGATAAGCTAAGTTTCAGGGAGGGATTGTTAGATTTGAATTATTCTTTGTTAAGAGAGTTCCACTTTTTAGGAAAACCTATAAAAGAGTTTATGAAGTGTGGTTCTATTTATTTTTTTTTTAATTTTTTTTAGTCTATTAGAACCTTTTAAATCAAAAATTCTAATTTTAATTAGTTTATTAACATATATTATTATGCCTCTGACAGTCAAGTCGCGAGTATCATGACAGAGCCTTTGAAGTTGGAGCAATTTGAGAAGCTTCGTAGGACATGTTCGGATTAATCGAGATAAGCTAAGTTTAAGGGAGGGATTGTTAGATTTGAATTATTCTTTGTTAAGGGAGTTCACTGTAACAGAGGAAACTTTTTATACATCTCCAAACTAAAGCTTAACCTGATCATGAAGATCCAAGAATACTTTTTTATTATCATGTTTGACAATCTATGCATTTGAGATAATTAAGTATTGTTAAATTGATGTTTTTATGTGTTTGAATTTTTTTTCTATAAAAGAATAGGCGAAAATCATATGCAGCTCCCTGAACATGTTAATTTTGGTCATTTTGTCCTCTGAATTTATTGGACGATCTATTTGCCTCCCTCAACTATATAAAAGTGGTATTAGGAACCTCATATTTTCATTATAACGAAAACAATTATGACATGTTCACATTGTAAGCACCAAGATCATAATAAAAATGATTGTGCACTACTAAAACAAACTGCAAATCAAGTTAGTATAAACAGTACACAAGCTCTCTTGTAAAAAGATGTCCAATTTATGCTTTCTTTTCTATGACATACTTCATTGCAAAATGAGTTACAAAAACAAAAACATGAAATTACCCTAAAGATGGGGACGACAGTCCTCCACAAGGATGAGAAGTGTCCCGAAGAATGAGGACGACAATTAGTGGCGCATACAAGATCGGTCCGTTGGGGGCCTATTTTACATTGTGTATTTTTTTTTTTTTTTTTGAAATTTGAACTTACTCAAATTGATATACTGTTATAAGATAAAGGGTGAGCCTTGGCGCAACAGACGTTGTTGGGGTTTGAGTCTTAAGAGCAGCCTTTTGTCAAAAAATTTGTAGGGGAAGGCTTGCCCCTAATACACTATGAGACCCTTCCCCAGACCCTCGCTTTGCAGGGATGGATAGTGCATCTGGCTGCCCTATATACTTGTTATCAGATATTCATAATCAATTTTTACATACCAATGTAACAAACTTCGGAAGAAATCAATGAATTAATTAACCATTCTGAATCTTAATTAAATACAATATCAATGAATTAATTTTGTATTAATCCTACGACAATCCTCAATTTATCAAATACGCAATCAAATCATCAATTTATCAAATACTCAACGTTTAATAAAATTACTAACTTAACATCCCTACCACCTCAAATTTTGTGGAGATAGAGCGACCCCTGTGTCTGTCCCTGACAACAGTTGTCCTTAAAAATAGAGACGATAGCTGTTTTAAAAAATAGAGACGACAGTTGTCCCTCTATCATGCTTTTTGTCTCCTATAGAATCAGTATGAATCAAGCTAAAAATGTGAAAAGGGTTATTGATTCAAAGTAAAAGTAATATTTTTTTATGTTTTTTTTTTCAGAGATACTCATCCTCCTGAGTTACAAAAACATGAGATTAACTTACCTTGAGCTTGTCACCCATGAATGCAGGCGAAACAATACGGCGCTGATGATACCAGTTATCACCGTTAGCCATTAACAAACCACGGCCAGTAAAATGTTTGGATCCTTGCTGTTGAAGCCATGATTTACCAGTTTTACTGCTGTATTTCGTAAGCAGCTCTTTAATCAATTCAGTCTCGGTGAGACACATACGAGGCTCAATACCACTCCAGTATATAAATCTCTTTCCTAGAAAGAAAAGGATCAGAAAAAAAGGATTATACATAAAACCCTAACTGAAACTGAAACGGACACGAAAGAAGCCAATACCGAATTGTTTAGACCAGAGAACATAATGGGGCAAAAGGCGATCGACAATATCATGATCAATTTTGTCCATGTCTTTCGAAGTGGAGACGGAGAGTAAAGAAGAAACATCTAAGATGTTGCCTGTGAAAAGGCGAGGTTTAGGGCCACCCACACCTTGCTTCTCCATTATCTTCATGATACGTTTTGGTGTGAGGAAATAATATGAGATTGCATCATATGCAATCTTCGCAAATATGCTCACCAAAATTATCAATATGCTGCTTAGTACCTCCATCTTGATGAAGATGAATTAAAATTTGGAGAACAAACCAAGAAAAATAAAGGAAAACTTATTTATAGTCTAGGAAATCTCTTGACCAAAACACATGACTCTTGGTTAAAACACATGACTCTCCACTGAAATCAAAGTTTATTATGCTAACAAATCAACGTGTCAAGTCATTAAAGTCGATGTGTCACGTTATAAGAAAATAACACTATACGTATTTTTTTTTGCTGATCTTATGAAGTAAATGTTTTTTTACAAGAAAAAGATCTCACATAACTCTACTTACAATTCGATGAAACCACGTATTCTTTTTACGTTTCCTTTTTTTTTTTGAAAAAATAGAAATAGCAGAAATTATAGTATTTGGTTAGGATTTTATAGCTATTAGGCTTTTTTGGTGAACACAAAAGCTGTTTAGAAAAAATGATAGCTTCACAACATATAACTAATGGGTAAATTACACTCATGGCCCCTGAACTTTACCTATTTAATATTGTAGTTACTGAACTTCAATTCTTAACGGTATGACCATTGAACATTACACTTTTTAACACCGGTGACAACTCAACGTCTCAAAACGACAGTTGACGGCCTCAAAATAAAAAATTCGAAGAGTTAATGTTATTCTAAGAAACTTTAATTCTTGAAAATTTTCGTTTTGAGGTCATTTAAGTGTTTTTTGGTTAGGAGAGAGAGAATGAATTTGTGGAGAGAGAAAGCTCCAAAAAAAGGTGATTTTGGAAATTAAAAATATGGTTTCATGGTAAATGTCGTTCTGAACAACTTTAATTCTTGAATATTTTCATTTTGAGGTCGTCACCGGTCATTTTGAAGAATTAGTTAAAGTTCAATGGCAACCGGTGTTAAAATTATAAAGTTCGGTAGTCATACCGTTAAGAATTGAAGTTCAGTGACCATAATATTAAAATGAGTAAAGTTCAGTGGCCATGGGTGTAATTTACCCTATAACTAATAGAATAATAAAAGGAAAGAAAATCGAAAACATTAAATGAGGATTTAATAAAAAGAAAGAAAACAGAAAGTCATTAACTTAATTTATACAGTATTTCATTGAATCAGTTATTAATTAATAAATTAAAAATTCAGTACATTTCAAAAAAAAAAAAAATAATTTTAAAATTCAATATTATGAAAAATTTAATAAGATTATAAAATAAAATTTTAATACATCATTTATCACTAAACTTTTTCAAAAAGTTTGATTAGCCTTCTGAATTTTCAAAAGTGTTATAGTAGTCCCGTCAACTTATATAAAATGTTCAATATTAAACTTATTATGCTAACAAATTAACGTGTCACGTTATTAAAATCGATGTGCCACATCATCAAAAAATAACACGAGTTTTTTTTTTTTGCTGATTTTATGAAGTAAATGCTTTTTTACAAGAAAAATATCTCACATAACTCTACTTACAATTCGATGAAATCACGTATTCTTTTTATATTTCCTTTTTTGTTTCAAAAAATAGAAATGGCAGGAATTATAGTATTTGGTTAGGTTTTTATAGGTATTAGGTTTTTTGGTGAACACAAAAGCTGTTAAGAAAAAATGATACCTTCACAACATATAACTAATGGGTAAATTACACCCATGACCATTGAACTTTACCTATTTAATATTGTAGTCACTGAACTTCAATTCTTAACAGTATAACCATTGAACATTACACTTTTTAACATGGGTGACAACTCAATGTCTCAAAACGACAGTTGACGGCTTCAAAATAAAAAATTCGAAGAGTTAATGATATTTTAAGAAACTTTAATTCTTGAAAATTTTCGTTTTGAGGTCATTTAAGTGTTTTTTTTGGTTAGGAGAGAGAGAGAGTGAATTTGTAGAGAAAGAAAGCTCCAAAAAATGTGATTTTGGAAAATAAAAATATGGTTTCATGGTAAATGTCGTTTTGAACAACTTAATTATTGAATATTTTCATTTTGAGGTCGCCACCGGTCATTTTGAGGAATTAGTTAAAGTTCAATGGCCACCGGTGTTATAATTATAAAGTTCAGTAGCCATACCGTTAAGAATTGAAGTTCAGTGATCATAATATTAAAATGAGTAAAGTTCAGTGGCCATGAGTGTAATTTACCCTATAACTAATAGAATAATAAAAGGGAAGAAAATCGAAAACATTAAATGAGGATTTAATAAAAAGAAAGAAAACAGAAATTAAAAATTCAATATTATGAAAAATTTAATAAGATTTTAAAATAAAATTTTAATACATCATTTATCTCTAAACTTTTTCAAAAAGTTTGATTAGTCTTCTGAATTTTCAAAAGTGTCCTAATAATCCTGTCAACTTGCATAAAATGTTTAATATTTAACTTATTTATTTTTGCAACTAAGTGATTAATTGATTACATTTTACACAAGTTTAAGGGGCTAACCAAATATTTTATACAAATTGATAGACTATTAGGACACTTTAAAAGTTCAGGAGGCCAATCAACCTTTTTGAACAAGTTCGGTCCCCATAAACACAAAAAATATCATCTACACTTTTAAGAGCACATCCAAACTTTGATTTTTAATTAGTTTATTAACATATGTTTTCTCAAACTTAGATTTTTTAAGGGGCTAATTACAAATCTAGCCCAATTAAGAGGGGCCTTTTACATATCTAACCCACTTTGTTTCCATCTTAGCAAATTAGACACTTTCAACCATTTTGGACAAAATTACCCTTAGTTCTATTCAATCATCGATCTTCTTCTTCTTCCTCTTCTTCTTCTTCGGTTCATCTTCTTCAATTTCTGATACCAATCATTAGCGATTTTTGAGATTATTGACGTATTATGTTCAATTTCCCATAGAAATGGTATGTTTTTATCTTATACACTTGCTTTTCTCGTTAGTCTTGCCTCTTTCTTCATCTGTAATGGTATCGTTTCAATTTCCTCAATTTTCCACAATTTTTCTCAATTTTCCTCCATTGCTGTCGCATTTGTGACGAAATTTATCGCATTTCGTCACAAATGCGACAAGAGTTGTCGCATTTCGTCACAAATGCGACAAGAGTTGTCGCATTTGCGACGAAATGCGACAACTCTTGTCACATTTGTGACGAAATACGACAACTCTTATCGCATTTGTGATGAAATGTGACAAATTTCGTTAAAAACTTGGACATCAATGGAGGAAAATTGAGAAACATTGTGGAAAATAGAGGAAATTGAATTCGTGAGATTTTTTTTTATTGAGTTCGATTTTCGACTATGATTTTGCAATTGTATGATTGCCTAGCCATTTTGCAACTAGGATAAAAGTTTTTCCACCAGACTTTCTGGTTCCTTTTGCGTGGATCATCAGAAGTGAGGATCATTAGCCTATAAAATATATAATTTTTTATTTTAAAAGGTTAGAAATTATGACATTTTATTATTATTATTATTAATTTTTTTTTATCTAACCTATTACCTTCATATAAAAGCTCAAACATAAAGTAATCTCATATTTTTGCAAATTAACATAATTTTTTTTATTAAAGATTGGTTAGCAAAGAAGGGTAAGCGGCGAACATCCCAGCTATGCTCACACTTCCACCACAAACCCAAAAAAGCCCCGAACCAAATTTATTAAAAGAGTAAATAAATGTCATAATACAAAAACAATAAAGAATAAAATGAAGTAAAAAATACATTAAAAAAAAATTGTGAAAAATTATCTATATATCTTTCATCAATTTCTTTCTGTTTCTTGCTAAAATTAATTATTGATTTTTCAGCTCCATTCTTAACTACTACAACATTTACTATTGTCTCTTTCTTCTTCCTAAAATTAATTTCTCATTTTCACATCACCTTATCTTATTAATGAATTCAAATAAAGAAAACTTTATTTCAAACATTTTATTGTCAAGAATTTATCTCTTAATAAGTATGAATGTATGTTCTACCTCAATTCTTAAAGTCTATAGAAATTGCAAATTTGTAAGTATTTCAATCAGTAAAAGTCATTATTTCTTGATCTTCCAAAACTTTTTTTACACGCTTTGAATATTACTCGGGTGATAACAGCTTTTGCTAGTGCAATCTTAGTAAAACTGTCAGAATTCGTTTTAAATTATGAATGGTAGTTACTAGAGAATTAAATCTCATTAATGAAATTAAATTGAAGTAATGTTCATTATTAATTTTGTGAAATAGTTTATTGGTTACAATGGTTTTAATTCTCATTAACGTTAATAAATAGTTGAATAACCTCCCCTTTGTTTTTGAAACTTATAAAATGTTTAGATTTATATAAAACTAATATAATAAATTTAGTTCATATAAAGGAAATACAAACAACTTATTATTATTTTTTTTGGGTAAATTACAAAACTAGGTTAAATGGAAGGCCCATTTATATATTTAACCCATTTACTCAACTTACTACATATCTAGACTGTTTTTGTGTGACTTTCCCATGATACCCTCAATATTTACGCGCGTCTGTCTCCCTCCTCTCTGACTTCGCAGATTCGATCATATACGAAGCCTGTGAAGCTAATGTTTGGTTTACTTGATGAATTTAATTAGCATATGCGAAGCCTGAATATGTTTTTAACAAAATTCGCGAAGTGGTATATAACAAAAAATGCCAAACAACAAAGGATTCTAACATTAAGATCATAATATTATCAAAATTTATAATAAGATTGCCACAATAAACTCCTAACAAATCACTTCATAATACATAGACTCCTATTCACTACCGATGGATGGTTGTGTCTCACGGTACAGAACACGATTGCCACAATAAACTCCTAATAAATCACTTCACTATACATAGACTCTTATTCACCACCGATGGATGGATGTCTCACGATACATAGGCTCTTATTCACTATTGAGCGATGGACCTGTCCCACGATGGTTGGAAGTCCAAGCCTTTTGGAATGGATGTCTCTCATGGCACCCCAGCACGCCGGCTTCCAGGAATGATTATTATGTATTAAACGACCTTCAAAAAAATTTAATCGTGTTAGTCAGAAAAAAAGAAAGATTTGGCTTCGCGAAACGAGGATTCGCTAAGTATGCGAACATAAATGTGTTAGGAAGAGGGTGATTTTACTTAGCGAGACAATGATTTCGCGACGTCTGCGAGGAGAAATGTGACGCTCTGACTTCGCGAAACGATGATTTCGCAGAGTGTGCGAGAGAAATTTATCGAATTACCTCGCAAACTTCGTGTAATCATCGTTTCGCGAAGTGAAATCGATAAATTTATCCCCGCAGACTTCGCGAAAACGGCATATGCTAAGTGAATTTATGGGAAAAACGCAGAAAAAACAGTATATACTTACATTTTTCAACGAAAACAATATGATAAACTAGGAAAAACGATGAAAATAACGTAGAATCACCATTTCTTCAATAGTCACAAGAAGAAAGAAACCAAGAAACGAGCAGAAAATGGAAGATGAAGAACCATGGCTTCATTTTCTAGGATTTCAATATCCGAAGATTGAAATACCGATCCAACTTTAGGGATCGGGAAGAAACTAAGATGATCCTTAGATTGTTTCACATGAAACTAAGAGTTTCTATTCATGTTTTCTTTAATTAGAATTTAAGGAATCAGATCTAATTTTGCTTCTCAAAACAACCGTTTTGAGAATTAAATAATACTTAAAAAATACATCAAAATCAAAAAATTCGAGAATTAAATCTAGTAAATATGAGGATACTTCTGGAAATTATAGACATCACAAATTCCTCTCCATTTCTAAATAGCAAATAGGATGAACAGAGTTATGGAATGAATTGAAACTAGAAATTGTAATTTCCCAACAACAAATAAACCAAA
Source organism: Euphorbia lathyris (assembly GCF_963576675.1). Taxonomy (NCBI): domain Eukaryota; kingdom Viridiplantae; phylum Streptophyta; class Magnoliopsida; order Malpighiales; family Euphorbiaceae; genus Euphorbia; species Euphorbia lathyris. The sequence continues at coordinate 84,600,506 of NC_088913.1, forward strand.
GAGAATAAAAAACAAAAACACAATCAATTTTCAAAACTAACATAAACATAAACATCAATTGAAACATTTCGGTGAACTTAGAGACTCTTTGTATACAAATCCATCTCCACAATGGATGATCTCTGAGTTATCATCATCAAATCCATCGATAATAAACTTATCCCAACAATCCATATTACGGTATTCCTTCACCACCCAAATATACATGCGGCCAGATGCATGTAACGAGCCTTGATAGTCCAATATATTATGGGTCCAGCCCATATTTAAGGTCCATTTATTATTAATTTTGGCTTCTTTGAGAAGCTAGGTTAATATGTATTTAAGTGTATGAGTTGTTGAGAGAAGTAAAGGAAGAAGAAAAGACACACAAAAAGAAGATTTTCGGTTTTGGCCTTTCTCTCCTTAGGTCAGTTCACGTTTTTGTCGATTTCCAGAGATTGAACCGTCGGATCGTCACGATATTTGGATAGGAGCTTCTAGACTTATTGTTACATGTTCTCACCGTTGTGATTGTAGTTCGGAGTTCGGGAAGACCTGTTCGGAGTTGGGACAGATTGTAGATTGTTTCTTCTCTTTTGTGGTATTTGTTTACTTGATCTATTATTGTTTATGATTGTTTTTGGTGGGTTATAAACCTTTGTAAGACTTTGTTGGGTTTGTTTTGCCCTCAATTTTATCATAATAAGAGAAGAAGAGTGAACTCCTCAAACGTCATGTGGTGTTGATTGTGGTTTAGATTTCCATTATTGTGGTTATTGTTGCTGTTTTGATTTGGAACTTGGGTTGTGCTTCGGTTGATTGTCTTGAAGATTGATCCTTATGGTGTTGTTATTGGTATTTCACGTGCTATTGGTAACCTGTATTTTGGGTCCTTCAATAAACGAACACAAGAAGAAGAATTATAGTCGTTGTAAAACTTATGGTCGTTGTAAATATTATGCAGGACGAAAGTTTTCTCCTTGGCTAAATCAAAAGCAGTTATTTGAAGACGTTTATATGGGGAAGAATGTTCAAGTATCTTCTATGAATTTTTCAATGAAAAAATTTGAGTGCGAGAATTATTCCAAACTCCTACAATTTTATAATCCTCATAACATGAATCATAACCGAACCCAAATGCCCAAATAGTATTTGGCATTGGTACAGATATTTCTTTAAATTCATCGGTGCATGGATTCCATATAAAGCAGGAGCTCCCTCCCTTACAGGGGCTTAGACAAATCAATTCATGTGCTGACCCTATGATTGCAGATGGTTCTTTTATTTCGTCGGGGAAATTGATTTGCGTGATTCATAACCACCAACATGGTTATTGAAAAAAGTAAGATCCTTAGATAATTGTGATTGTTTCAAATGAAATTTGGCAAATTTATGGTCTTGAGAAATTAAAGTGTACCATTTTCTGGAAACAGTTTTGAATCTGAGAAGCGATTTCACCGGCAATCTTGAAAGTATCTATTTAGTCATTTCTTTCGGAAGATGAAGAAATGCCATTGTTGTCCAAGCTGCTAAAACCCAAACCAGTATTTCTTATAGATGAAGGGAAGATTAAAAAAAATAACATTGATTAACCAAAAAATTCTACGCAGCAAAATCCAAACTTGCTCACTTATTAACAGCGCCTCTAGGAGTAGCCGATGCAGACATTACTCGTGTTCGACGGGAAATTAATACGCTTCTGGATCAAGAAAATTCCTACTGGAAGCAGCGCTCCAAAGTGCAGTGGCTCAAAGATGGCGATAGAAACAACGCCTTTTTCCACACTGCAGCGTCAGCATGGAAATGAAGAAACCACATCTCGAAGCTCCAGCACGATGACAGCTCCCTCGCTCTTGACGACACTGCAATTGGTAACACCATTCTTGAATATTACTCAAATATTTTTGCTCCTAACATATCAGGAACTACTCTCCCACTCGACCTGTGCCATCACGGGTCTCAGCGCTGATGAATACTAGACTAACTCGGGAGTTCATGCGTGAGGAGTTCCAAAAGGCTGCTTTTCAGATGCACCCGGACAAGTCCCCAGGGCCGGATGGACTGGGTCCGGGCATTTTTTAGAGCTTATGGGATCTAATAGGGGAGGATGTGTTTACCAAAGCGGTGAGTTGGCTTGAGAATGGCAGTTTCTCGGAACAGCTGACTAAAACAAACATCGTTCTTATACCAAAGACGGCGGCTCCCACAATAGTTGGTGATTTCAGGCCCATTGCACTTTGTAATGTCTTATACAAGATTATCTCGAAAGTCTTGGCTAATCGACTCAAACTATTTTTACCAGAGATCATCTCTGAGGAGCAGTCAACGTTCATCTCGGGCAGGCTTATTATGGAAAATATTATAATGGCCTTTGAAACAATTCACTCAATGCGTTGTAAACAGAAGGGAAGAGACAAATCAGTGGCTATCAAAATCGATATTCGAAAGGCGTATGACAGTATCAGATGGGAGTTTGCCAGAGTCATCGTGACTCGACTGGGGTTTAATGAGGGTTGGACTAAATGGATGATGATGTGTATTCAGTCAGTAACATATCGGTTCAGTATAAATGGCAATAGCGTGGGACCGATCACTCCCTAGTGAGGTATCAGACAGAGTGACCCCCTATCACCTTATCTCTATATCATATGTGTAGAAGGCCTCTCTTGCTTACTAGCATGAGCGCAAGTCAATCTACGCCTAACGGGAAGTCGTGTAAGTCGTATGACACCAGCGCTAACTCATCTTCTATTTGCTGACGATTGCCTCTTATTTTGTGGTGCGAATCAGTCGGAGGCCCAAACCCTAAAGGATATTCTGATTCAGTACGAGGAGGAATCGGGATATGCCATAAATCTTATGAAGTCCAGCATTTTTTATAGTAGGAAAGTTTGTGAGGGGGACAGGCTAGCTATCAGTAACATCCTGGAAATTTCCACGCCTATGGACTTCACACGGTATCTCTCGGGTCGCCAATTCTTATTGGTATAAATAAAAAAAGTGGTTTTTGGCTATCTCAAAAATTGGTTATGGCATAGGATGTTTGGGTTGTACGGCAAGCTATTATCACAGGCTGGTAAAGAGGTGCTAATAAAATCTGTCGCTCAAGCGGTTCCCATATTCTGTATGAGCACCTTTATGCTACCTGTCACTCTCTGTGAAGAACTCCAGAGAATGATGAATTCGTTATAGTGGGGATCGAATCCAGATTGTAGAAAAAGGATACATTGGGCGTCGTGGGACAGTTTATGTAACAGGAAGGAAGCTGAAGGACTCGGTTTCAGTCATCTCTCAGAATTCAACCTGGCCATTCTGGCCAAACAGGCATGGTCTCTTGTTCATAAACCAGGTGCATTATTTTTCAGAATTCTCAAAGCTAAATATTTCCCGAGGGGAGATTTTTTATCAGCTCGGATTGGAAATAACTCGAGTGCGATCTGACAAAGCATCTGGAAATCGAGAGTTGTTCTTGTTAAAGGCTTGCAATGGTGGATTGGGGATGGGTGTTCAATCCATTTATGGCGTGACCCTTGGATCCTGGATACTCCAGATTTCAGGCTTCGATCACCGCTGAAGCTCGGTTGCGACGGATCTCAGGGGCGTGAACGACAAGGAATGGGATCTCGAGCTTGTGTCATCGCTGATGACAGAATGGGATATTAAGAGTTTAATTCAATTGAACGCATAAGGATATTCGGAGCAGGACAAACTGATCTGACACTTCTATAAAAAAGGAGTTTACTCCGTGAGGTCGGGCTATCGTGTGGCAAGGGACCAGGAAACATTTGAACTGAAGCCTTGGTCCCAATTGTGGTCGTTTAATATCCCACCTCGGGTCAAGATGCTCAGTTGGAAGGCTTGCCAATGCTATATACCGGTGAAGGAAGCTCTTGCAGGTAAAGGTTTTCTGATCGAAAATGTTTGTCCACTTTGCAGGGAGGAAGGCGAGCACTTAATCCACATGTTTGTCGACTGTGCTTACCCGAGTAATTTTTGGCGGCACATAGGTATCGACCACCAAATCTCCGATACTGATTTTTTCGAAGACTGGTTAGGAGCTTTTCTTGTTAGTAGAACGACAGAGGAAGGGTAGAAATTATGGATAGGAATCTGGGAAATATGGAATTAACGCAATTCGACTCATTGGAACGGAAAACATATTCCAGCATCAGTGGCGGCCAAGATCTGCTGCGATTTTTTATGAGCAGTATTGTGTATTAAAAAACGCAGAGCCCGTCGTTTCTGTAGGGGGAAGTAGAACAGTCCAGTGGAAGGCGCCACAGGAAGACTTCTGCTAGTGTAACGCGGACGCGGCTCGTAATAAAACCAGCAGTAAAATCGGTCTTGGATGGGTGGTACGAAATTGGGAAGTGAGTTTTATATGTGCGTTTGCTGAAAGCCGGAACAGTTTGTTCGAACCTAGACTGCCAGAGGCGATGGGTCTTCACAGAGCTCTCCAAGTCGCTAGGGATAGAAAATGGAAGCACCTAATTATTGAGTCTGATGCTGAGGGCCTAATTGCTGCTATTAAATCTGAAGTCTATGACGAGTCCGAGTACGACACCATTGTAACTTCATGTCGCAGATTGTTAGCTTTTAATCCGAAAATTTCAATTTGTTTTAATCGTAGGTCTGCCAACCAAGTCGCCCACGCTATTACGAGGGAGGCCTTGTCTTTGGTTACACTTCTGTTTTGGTATGCTGAGCCTGAGTTTTTACACCAGACTCTAGCTACTGACGCTTTGAGAAATCATTTATGAAAGATTACCTCTTTTCCCTTAAAAAAAAAACTTATTAAAAGTTAAATTTGCACTCTCAAAAGGAAAATGACAAATCAAAGAAGTATATATTAGTTAGTATATTTTTGAATTCATTTAAAAGTGTGTGAATCCATCATCTTAAAAAAATAAAAGTGGTGAAAAAAAAGATAAATTTGCACCATATGCCAATTTAAAATTTTAAAAAAAAAACTGAATATAGTTTAGTAAAGCTTAAGATAATGCCCATTAAAATTTAATTATGGAAATAAATATTTATGTTTTTGTATTTTATGCTTTTATTAAAATATCATACAAGAAATGGTAATTTTTTTGGTAGGAAAAGGAAAGAAAAGACAAATAAAACACCACAGCAAACTAATCCGGAATTAGTCTAGAAAAGCTAACCCCCACAATATCATCCGAAAGCAAAGAACACAGGAAATCAGGAGTAGAAGGCCGAGACGCCCAACATCCACAAATGGTAATAGTTTCTCTTTATTATTTTTATATTTTATGGTTTTATTAAAATGGCCTAATGCATACCCAGCCCCCTAAAGTTGTCCGTTTTGTTCATTTAACCCCCTCACCTTACGGGACAACCCTTTAACCCCCTAAACTCCATAAAAATGGTATTTCTCACCCCCTTAACTTGTCCAAATTTGTCATTTTAACCCTTCTCAACTCATCGAATATCCTATTTACCCCCTTAACTCCATAAAAGTGGTATTTCTCACCACTTATGATCCTATTTACCCTCTTAATTTCATAAAAATGGTATTTCTTATCCCTTTATAGTAGTAAAAAATGTTTAATGGAGAAAGAACGAATAAAAAAATACAAATAACAAGAACATTAATATAAACAAGTTAAATACATTATATATAGGGATAATGTACCGAAATGTGCCTATGATTTTTGGGAAAGTATCAATTTAGGTTCCACTTTTATGGAAAACATAAATATAGGTTTAACGTTTAAAAAAAGTTATCAATTTAGGCTTCGATAACGGATTGTAAGGGGTGAAAAATACCACTTTTATGGAGTTAAGGGGGTAAATAGAACATTCTATGAGTTGGGGAGATAAATGGACAAGTTAAGGGGGTGAGAAATACTATTTTTATGGAGTTTAGGGGGTTAAAGGGTTGTCCCGTAAGGTGAGGGGGTTAAATGAACAAAACGGACAACTTTAGGGGGCTGGGTATGCATTAGTCCTATTAAAATATGTTAATAGTAGCTTTCCAAATAAAACATCAAATAAATTACACTAATGGTATCTGAATTTTATCCCAGTTCACACTTTGATACCGAGATTATATTTTGTCTCAAAAATATATTTGAAGTAACGATGAACGAATAATTTAGTATATTTTACAAGTCAATAGTTAGTCAATACGAGTTTGACGAGTAAATTATACTAATGGTACCTGAACTTTACCATGATTTACACTTTGGTATCTTTTCATTTTGTCCAAAAATACACCTCAAGTAAAGATGACTCAACATCTTCATACATTAGACCAATCAGTAATCGGTCAACGCAAGTTTAAGCATTTTAAATTAAAAGTTGAGATCCATCATACACTTAATTAATATAAAATTATGATACCACCACTTTTACTTTACGGTCATTAACCGTCAAATTTTTCAGTCACTTTTACTTGAGTTACGTTTTTAGGATAAAATAAAATCCAGGTACCAAAGTGTGAATTGTGGTAAAGTTCAGATACCATTAATGTAATTAACTTATAAAACTCGCGTTGACCGGTCATTAACTGATTGTGGGGTCATCGTTATTTCAGGTATATTTTTGAGACAAAATATAATCTAGGTACTAAAATGTGAACTAGAGTAAAGTTCATGTACCATTGGTGTAATTTAGCCATAAAACTTTCTCTATACTCTCCATTATGATCAAACTTTCTCTTCATTTTTGGTCCTATATATATGTATGAACTTTCAAGAAATCTGATTTGAGAGATTCAAATCGGTATATATAACTTCAAATCGGTATGTCCTTTGCAGCATTGCACTTGAAATCCGGCTCAGCTTCTAAGCTCATCTATCATGACTGCTTTCTGCAATCTTTGAATCATATGGCATATGATCTATGGAAGACTAATTTCTACGCCTATATATTGGAACTGAGAGTCTTGGAAAATTTATGTACATTTCTACAACTCATTTCTACAACTCGTTTTCTTTTGTCAATTTTGATGGACATATTAAGTTGTCATGTTGTCTTGAGACAACATATTTAGAAGGCTTAATACATCATTTGTCCCCTGAATTTGTCTAAAAAGGTTGATTGACCCTCTAAACTTTCAAAGTGTCCCGAAAGCCCCCTCAACTTGCATAAAAGGTTCAGTTATCCCTGAACTTACGTAAAATGTAATCAATTGATCACTCGGTTGCAAAGAAAACGTAAGTTCAATGCAGAAGATGTATTGCACGAGTCTTAAAAAAAAGTAAAACGACCAAAATCGGGATATACGGTTATAATATTAGAGAGAAAAAGTTGTATAGTTGAGCAAGGAATAACTTCATTTTTAATCTATTTTTTAATTATGTAATAACGACTGAGTGATCAATTGATTACATTTTATATAAGTTCATGAAACTAACTGAATATTTTATACAAGTTGATGGGGCTATTGAGACACTTTGAAAGTTCAGACAAACTTTTTAGACAAGTTCTGGGACCAAATGATGTATTAAGCGTATTTAGAATTTCATATATAATAAAACTTCCCATGTACACTTTATGGTAATAGTTTCTCTTTAGTTTTTTTATATTTTATATTTTATATTAACATATCATATATAACAAAACTTCTCTTATACTCTTCACTTTTTCGTAAACAAACTTTCTCTTCATTGTATACACTACTAAGAAATCCGATTTTTTTCTTTTTTTTTGAATAATCTAAGAAATCCGATTTGAACATAGATAACTTGAAGTTTCTTCATTCTCATTTGAGAGATTCAAATCCGACTCGTTTTTCTCATCACCGGCAATCTTTGATCATATGGCATATGAGGTATGGGAGATGGGAGACTAATTTCTAGATTATATGTTGGAACTGAGAATCTTGGAAAATTTGGGAACAATTATGGGACTCATTTGTAAGTTCATCTCACCATTTATGCTAATTTAATGCATTAATTTACTTTGATCTGCATTTCGTTTTCCTTTTATCAATTTTGATGGACATATTAAGTTTTCCTGTTGTCTTGACACAACAGGTTTAGAATTTCCATTATGGTTAAATTAGATATTTAGGGTTTGCTTCTAATTTTATAAAAGGAATGGTTATGACGGTTGCTTATGACAGATAAAAGGGATTTAATGACAGTTAATGAACGGAATTTTCTCCTAAAAGTATCAACGAGCGGAATAATTCCGCTCCTTATTAACTTATAATGGGTGGACATTTACCCTTAGTAGAAACCGATGAAGCACTGACTCTTTACGGTCAGAGTAGGGATGTCGAACTCTTCGGATATGGAAAATTGTAGGGGACACAGCCGTACTTGCATCGGATACGGCAAAAACGTGTCCTGTGTGTTCTATTTTTAAAAAGAAAAATACCAAGAGGTTATCCCTCTCCAATGCTTAAAAACGACACATTTACACTTATAAATATTTGACTGAAAATTGACACATTTACCCTCTGTATATTGGGAAATAATTGAACTGTAATTTGTGTATTTTTATCACTTTTAAATCTTAACTATGCTTTTTCATATGTATGTATGTATGTATATATATATATATATATATATAGAGAGAAATTTTTTGCGTCTTGCTGCACATGTGTCTCGTATTTTTTAAAAATATCGTTTACCGCACCGACACCCGTATCCACACCTGAATCGGTACTTCATGGATAGAAACTATGTATAATGATTAAAAATATGCTCACTAATAATATTAAAAACATGCATTTATAATAATTAAAATGCCTCTTGAAAGAAAAAGTTAACATCAAACTTTGAATTAAGAACATATAGATTCCAAGTGATATCATCTCATTAATAATAAGAATACAAGTTATATTATAAGAGAAATTGTCAACTATGTATTAGAAAACATAAAAGATGATAAACAAAGTTTCATATCAATAATACTCTCAGCAACTAGTGTGATGCTTTTGTGATAGTTTTGGTTTCATATATAAAATTTCTACATGTAAAATCAGGTTTCAGGTATCACAAAGACCTCTAGTGCTTTCTAACGTTTTCAGGTGCAACACGAGAAATTTTAGGGTACTTCTGGAGTAATACTCCCGACCAATGAAAATCGTTTTCAATATCAATGTATTGATATGATTGGTGGAAAGAAAATATATATATATATATATATATATTCTGAATTCATTGGTATGGAGTATTACTCCAGAAGTACTCTAAAATTTTCCGTGCAACAGATAGTTCATATAGAGTTGCAGCAGTGACCCTTAGCTGTGAAAATTGTTCATGCTCCCAAGCTACTATAATAGATGATAAGCTATAATCTGTAACCCGGTCTAAACGAGAGGACAACATATAGATAATCTATATAATTTTGGAGGAACACTTAGTTTAAGGGGTGCAATATTTCCATGTAATGAACCAAAACATTCTAACAGAAAAAAGAGAGCAATTAATTACTTAATAAGAAAACAAAATACATACAGAAAAACAACAGTCAGTGGTAACATGATCAACATGTATGTTTCATGAACAAAATAGCAGTCAGTTTGACATAAGCTTAGCTCATATTGGTTCAGCTAAATGTAGGATTCACAACTTGCCATTATGAGATAGGTGTATAGAAAGTCAACAAATATATTGTTCTTTTTCTAATACTCATCTAAGGCCTTGTTTGGACGGTGGTATTTTAAAGTAAAATAAGATAAATGTATGAAATAACTTATTGTGTTTGGATAGAAGGTAAGGTAAGTGATAGTTTTATAATGTAATTGTGTTTGGTTTGATGGTAAGGTAAAGTAAGGTAAGGTATGATATGGTTATATACAAAATTATTTTTATATCGAAACAATGCCTTATTTTAAAATAAAACATAGAGGGTAATTTTGGAAAAGAAAAATCTGTCACCTGCCTATCCTCCAATTTGGAGCGTAAAGAAAATTAGTCAAATTTCACCTCACCTACCCTCACTTACTATTACATCCTATTACACCGCAAAACAAACAAGATTAGCTATCATCACTTACTCTCACTTACTTTAAAATACCCGTATCCAAACAAGGCCTAAGGCTCACATCTTCATGCAACACGAGGTTATGTTTGTGGCAGATTGGAGAACTCTAGTGTTTTTTTTTAACTAAATTGTGGCAGTTAACCATAATCATATGACCAGGTAACAATCTTCTAATATTCATTGCATAAAAAGAAAAGCTAGATGGAAGGATTCACTCAAAGCCCAAATGTCTTCATCGGTAGCCATAAAATGTTCATCGCTAGCCTTGGCACATGGCGCACAGCGATGACACCCGCCATAGCCAGAGGCGCACTTAGAAAAACAAAAATTATAAAACTATAAAACTAACATAAAATGCAATGAATACGTCATCATAACAATATTAAGCATAAATAAGTTTTAAAATGCAAGATAAACCCCATATTAGAAATCTAAAGTTGAATACTAAATCCTAAGTTTTACTCTTCATCAAAACTCAACAAATTAATTACTCATCTTGACTTTGAATTCCTTTGGCTGCTTTGTTTCTGTTTGAATTTGTTTTTTGTGTTTTGTGCTACTAAACTTCTTCCTCTTATAATAAGATTTTGTTGTTGCCTCTTCTAATTAATTCAAATGTATAATCTCTCTCTTCCTTTTTAATATTTGTCTTTTTTTTTTCTTCTCATTTTTGGACCCTTCAGAACACTTATTTCATATATGTAACTGTAAAAAAACCATAAAACTGCCCCTAACTCACCAACGTGCGTCTTAGTGCGCCTTTGGCAACTACCCCTTGGCGCAAAATGGCACACCAGGCGCGTGCCATGGCAGTTGCGCCACGCCATGGGGTGTCATGGCGCTAAGGCCTGCGCCTGTTGCGCCATGCGCCATAGGGCGCGTCTTTAATAACTATGATATCTATTGTCAAAATAATTTACTTATTTTATTCGGATAAAACTATAGAAAAAATTGACATTATTGCATATAATTCCATAGATACATGAAGCAGTGAAGCTATTATTTGATGAACAGTTTACTTAAAGATGAAACCATATATTTGTTGTAAGACTAATGTCACAAATAATGATATTATAAGACCCAGGGGTTGTAAGACTAGAAACACTTACAAGAAGCCAACCCATAGGTTAGGGGTATTTGATAAAAAGAAGTGATAAAAAGTAGTTTTTTCCATTAACATAAAGTGTGCAACTTCAAACCATATTGTGTGACCAGAACGGTGGAGGTTTGAGTGCGGATAGAATAAGAAATTACACATAAAAGACTTCATTTTGGTCAATTAAGCTTGAAACTGTACCAATTGATAAACGTTAGGCTTAAAATTGCACTATTTTGTGCATGAATGCTAATTACTTTCCTAATAACCATACGACTAAATCTGTATCTTATCCTTGCAATAAAAAAATCATCTAGTCTCCAACTTAGAAAAAAAAAGTTAGAATTTATATGCAGATACTGACATGTTTATTTTTTTTCCGATGGTAAGCATGCTGTGGTGGAATACGAAGAAAATCAGGTTATGGAATGAAGATGAGAACCCATATGATGATGATGAATTCAAGATACAAAACACTTCTGCTCAAATAGATAATAATGATAATGATAATGATAACAATGCAGAGGAATATCCAAATTGGTCGGAGTCGCAGACTTTGTATGATCCACAGCAGATGGTGGAAGGGCTTTTTTTTTTGATGAGTTTCTTCAGAGCAAATCTGATTATGCCTTTCTGATTCTGCTAGAGGAGTACCAGAATCTGGTGCTTGATCCGGCTCAAATAGAAGCTGATACAGCTCCCAGATCCTCTGATTTTATTACTTCCGCTATTTATTTTATTTCTTCTATTTCTATCTAAAAAATCCCAGCAGGATTTTGGATCACTGGAAAGCTTTCTTGCATGGGGTGGAGGAAAGTAATCGGACTAAGTATGGCTTCGGTGACTCGAACCTGGATACAGCTGACAGAAATAGAAATCTGGTGCTTGATCTAGCTCAAATAGAAACTGATACACCTCCAGATTTCAGACTATGTTTTTTTTTTTTTTCTGGAATTCGGATATTTCATGGTTAGTAGTTTATTTCTTTAATTTTAATGCCTTGTTGATGTCTTTGTACGAGTTTGGATCACATGAAAGCTTTGTTGCATGGGGTGGGGGAAAGTAATCGGACTAAGTATGGTTTCTGTGACAGAAAAATCCCAAATTTTGTAGGTTTTTTTTGGATAAGGCTATGTGGTTGGTTGCTAAAATAAAACAAGAATATGTTTGTGTTCAAAGCAATATAATTTATGAAACAACCGTATGTCAAGAAATCGTGATGATCTGATGGTTCAATCTTCGGGAATCCACAAAAACGTGAACTAACCTCATGAGAGAAAGACCAAAAACGAATTTCTTCTTTTTTGTGACTTTTCTTCTTCCCTCACTTGTCTCCTGGAGCGGAACTAGGGGGGATTGGCGTGGGCTCGAGCCCCGGCAGGCTGCCGGAGAGCTGAGAAAAATTTTTTTTAGTAATGATGTCTGATAATATTTTGGAGAGAATTATATTGAATCTATGTAGGATTATTTCAATGTTTAAAAGAAGATGAGATGGTTAAGGATGGTTCAATCTTCGGGAATCCACAAAAACGTGAACTAACCTCATGAGAGAAAGACCAAAAACGAATTTCTTCTTTTTGTGACTTTTCTTCTTCCCTCACTTGTCTCCTGGAGCGGAACTAGGGGGGATTGGCGTGGGCTCGAGCCCCGGCAGGCTGCCGGAGAGCTGAGAAAATTTTTTTTTAGTAATGATGTCTGATAATATTTTGGAGAGAATTATATTGAATCTATGTAGGATTATTTCAATGTTTAAAAGAAGATGAGATGGTTAAGGATGGTTCAATCTTCGGGAATCCACAAAAACGTGAACTAACCTCATGAGAGAAAGACCAAAAACGAATTTCTTCTTTTTTGTGACTTTTCTTCTTCCCTCACTTGTCTCCTGGAGCGGAACTAGGGGGGATTGGCATGGGCTCGAGCCCCGGCAGGCTGCCGGAGAGCTGAGAAAAATTTTTTTTAGTAATGATGTCTGATAATATTTTGGAGAGAATTATATTGAATCTATGTAGGATTATTTTAATGTTTAAAAGAAGATGAGATGGTTAAGGATGTTTATTTTTATTTGAGAGGTCATATGTTCAACTCCATCCAATTTCATTTTCTTTTAAAAAGTTTTAATTATTTTAATTTTATTTTTCAATAATTATAAAAACATGTTACCATTATTATTTAATTTAAATGGACTCTTTATTTTTATTTTGATAATATTTTTTAGGGTAAATAATTATAAGGTCCTTATGTTTTTACCTAACACGCTAGTAAGTCCATCATATTATTATAAGGTCCTTAAGTTTTATCTTAATCAATTCTTTAGTCCTTCCTTTTATTTTAGTACATGAAAGTTCAAAATTGCCCTTAGTTATATACAAATTTTTTTTATCTTTTAGTTCAAATTTAATCTAATTAGTTTTAATGAAGTTTTTGAACTACATATACACCGAAATTAATATATTTGAAAAAATTTATTATTAATTTTCTTAAATTATAATTATTAATTTTCTTTATTTTTTTAATATAATATCTTTAAACTAATATTAAATATTATTATAAATTTTTTATAATTTTCTAAAAATCATTTATTTTTTTCTTTATTCGTAAAATTTCTTAGAATTATAAAAACATAAAGACCTTATAATTATCTACCCGACTTTTTATAATGATAGTCTTACTCCTATTTTAATAATTTTTGAAATATTTTTTATTCATTTTTTAGTCAATAAATTTTATATTATTAAATTAAAGGTCTATAATTGTATAAAAAAATTAATAAATCAATTATTTTATATTGGAGTTTATATTGGAGATATTGTGATTATATAAGAAAAAAGAGAAAAAAATATAAAATACGAAAAATAGATGTTTTATTATTAAAACATAAAGTAAAGAGTAATTTTGGTATTTTAAAATTTATTTATTATAATTTGACCATTGACCCAAGTATGAGGACTAAGGAGTTAACAAAAACAAAAACTGAGAGACTATATAATTATTTCCAAAAACACAGGGACTAAGTAGTGTATTAGGTAGAAACACATGGATCTTATAATTATTTACCCTATTTTTTAATTCATTTTTAATGTCTTTATCATTAAAAAAATATATTTAATATTCATTTTTATTATGTCTTTACCTTTAAAAAAAAGTAAACATGTTTAATTTTCTATTAGTTCAATGTTAGTTTCTAAAAAATGATAACATTTTTACAGTTTTAATGTGTTGGAGGCTAAAATAAATTTACCGTCAACCGCACAGTTAAAATTAGCCCCCCAAATTATTGAATTTTACGTGATATACTATTTTTAACGTTATAAAAATTTATTATTAAATATTTAAGCCCCGCCTTAGTTTGGGTTCTGGTTCCGCCACTGCTTGTTTCAATAATGATAACTCATTCACTTAAAAAAATTTAACCTAAGCTTTTCAAAGAAGCCAAAACTAATAATAAATGGACTTTAAATATGGGCTGGACTCATAACACTTATGATGTGTTTTTCAAAATAAAAGAACTAAACATTGTATTACTTAAAAATATGTGGAACTAATAAATTATTCACCCTTTTAAATAAAATCAATTTTAATACACCTTAATGGAGAGTTTAAACCTATTAATAACATAGCTAATATTATAGATATAATTGGTTAAACCAGCTCGTTTATTTTTTCTATTTCGTAAGGGTGTAATTAATATTAGGGAAAATTATAAAATTGGATCAAATGTGAGGCTCATTTACATATTTAACTCATTTACTCATCCTACTACATATCTAGACTGATTTTGTATGACTTTCCCATAATATCCCTAACCTTCCCACTTCCACCACTCGCGAACCGCCGCTCCCCCTATCTCCTTGGTTATGCGAAAAGTTGCTCCTGCATTGATGATTTCAAGACTTTTGATCTTCCTTTCTTCCTTTAAATTGCACGAAATCTGCACCATTTAGTCAAAATCGCAATCAATTTCTCTTTTTCCTCTCTTCATCTCTTGATTCTGCAACTTCCCAACCCTAGAAAACGAAGCCATGGTTTTTCATCTTCCTGTTCGTTGCTTGGTTTCTTTTTTCTTGTTACCATCAAAGAAATGGTTTTTCTACGTTATTTCCTTCGTCATTCCCATGTTATCATATTGTTATTGTCGCTTTTGGGGGTGAAAGGGGCGAAAAATGTAAGTATCTGTTTTTTTTCTGCGTTTTTCATGAATTCACTTCGCAATCGATGGTTTCGTGAAGCTTTGCGAAGAAAAAGAGCCTGGAAAGTGACGATCTACTTCGGTAATCGATGATTTCGCGAAGATATGCGAAGAGAAAGAGTCTGAAACGTATGGATCTACCTCGCGAATCGATTAGTTCGCGAAGTCTGCGAATAGATCCTCACGTTTCAAACCTCGCAGACTTCGCAAAAGCATCGATATGCAAAGTAAAATCACATATTTCCCTGCACATTTACATTCGCATGCTTCGCTAATCTTCATTTCGCGAAGCCAAAATCGTTTTTGTCCTTGCCTAACACGATTAATTTTTTCTGTAGATGGTTGAATACGTAACATCCCTTTCTGGAAGGCGGCATACTGGGCTGCAGGGGAGATGATTTTCCTTCCTGTATAGGGATGAACTTCCCTAAGATTAACACATTCACTCCTAAAGTGGTTGGCTAGGAGAGGTTGTGTCAATCTTGGGGTGCACCATGGGACACGTCCATCCCATGGTGCCAATCTTCAAAGTGAACCTAACTAATACGGTACCAATTTTAAATCAGATGAGTAATCTTGGTGTGCACCGTGGGACACGTCCATCCCAAAAGGTTTGGAAGTCCAAACCTTCTGGGATGAGAAATGGAAGTCCAGACCTTTTGGGATGGATGTGTCACATGGTGCACACCAAAATTACTCATTCGTTTCAAGATTGATACCAGATTAGTTAGGTTCACTTTGAAATGATTAGTTAGTAGAGTTCATTGTGGCAATCTTGTTGTAAATTTTGATAATGTTATGATTTTAATGTTAGAATTCGTTGTTGTTTGCCATTTTTTGTTATATACCACTTCGTGAATTAGCTTCAAAACATATCAAGCATTCGCATATGCGAACTAAATTCATCAAGCAAAACAAACTTCAGCTTCGCAGGCTTTGCATATACGAGCTAAATTCATTAAGTAAATCCAAACATTAGCTTCGCAGGCTTCACATATGATCGAATATGCGAAGTCATACGGGATGGAGACAGACGCGCGTAAATATTGAGGGTATTATGAAAGTCACACAAAATCAGTCTAGATATGTAGTAGGTTGAGTAAATGAGTTAAATATGTAAATAAACCTCCCATTTGACCCAGTTTTGTAATTTTCCCTTAATATTACTCGGAGGAAACTTAATGGTAAATTTATAGTACAAATGATAGAGGTAATTTTGCAACTTATTGCAACTTAAAACTTAAACAAATTAAAGGGTAAACTACCAAAACAAACTTAATTTTTATTTCGAAGAGCCAATATAGAGTCTACGTACAAAACAATACTCTTTTAATGCTAACGTTATCCCACTAATATAAATTGATATTTTAGATGATTGAGTTGTTAACCCTACACATTTAAACGTTAAATATTTCATTTCAAATATCCATTTTGAGTCTGTATAGATATGATTACAGTCCATCTCAAATAGTCACAGTTTCTACTTTCTGATTTTAGGATAGCATAAAGATTCAATTGATGATTTTTGCTAAGTTCAGGAACTTAATTGATGATTTTGATAGTTTAAAGTGCTACTTGACTTTGAAGTTTTAGTTTAGGGACTAAAATTTGTTGGGCCCACGAGTTCACCAACAGCTCCACCATTAGTATGATATTGTCCGCTTTGGGCCAAGCCCGCACGGATTTGTTTTTGGGCTCCTTCTCAAAAGGCCTCATACTAATATAGTTGGTGAACTTCTTTATAAACTATGCATCTTCCTTGTATCTTTCCGATGTGGGACTTGGGATGTATACCCAACAATCCTCCCCTCAGACCAAGGACCACAAGCCTCCCCTTCAGCGATAATCTGTCTAATCATCTTGTACCGTCGCCAACCCGCGAAACACGCCGCCTGACCACCACAATATCAGGAAGACTTTCGACACAAGGCACCAAACACAGATTTCCCATCGCGAGGTCACATTGAGAGCCTCCCACATCTCCTTAGATCTCATGCACGTTCTCCCAACCGAACCATCGGCTCTGATACCATTTGTTGGGCCCACGAGTTCACCAACAGCTCCACCATTAGTATGATATTGTCCGCTTTGGGCCAAGCCGCACGGATTTGTTTTTGGGCTCCTTCCCAAAAGGCCTCATGCTAATGTAGTTGGTGAACTTCTTTATAAACTATGCATCTTCCTTGTATCTTTCCGATGTGGGACTTGGGATGTATACCCAACAAAATAAATGTTATGTCTAAAATATTGAATTGTGTTATTTAACTGAAATTATATTGTTTTGTAGGAAATAAATTGATTCTTCCTAAAAATAGTAAAACTATTTTATTACTTATCTTTTCTTAAAATTATCAGAAAAAAAACTGGTAATACACTATGGGCATTAATATTGTAATTCAATGAAGAATTGAGATTGGTGAGAGGTTTTTTAAATTTTTCATCAAACATTCCAATTCTAAAATCATGTAAGTCTTGGGTTGATTCTTACACACATTTCAATTTCAAGTTCATATAATATTGTAAGGTGTTAGATACTTGATATGTATTTCAAATGCAAATTAAATTAGCTTAGTTAATAATAATGTCGAACCCAGAAAATCCATTGGAACTCGCATTGTCATTGAAAATGGTATATATCAGTACATCTCTGTAATTCCCGACATTTGTCGCATTGAAATGATGTGAGGTAGCAAGACAATGGAGAAGTGATTTCAATATTGTCGTGTTGTCGCGTTATATTATAACGTGACAAACATTAGTAGCCAACAGACTGTCGTGTTGTTGCATTATATCATAACACGACAATACCTGCTGATTAAAATATTATCGCGTTGTCGCGTTATATCATAACACGACAATGCATGCTGATTAAAATATTATCGCGTTCTCGCGTTTTGCTTGCTAATTTGTGTTTTTTTTTTGTGAAATGCAGAAATATGTCGACTGGAACTGTTCCATGTATGCTATATATCATGGCACGGACATTGGAAAATTATTCGAGATATTATGACATACGTGGGCAGTCAATCCAAGTTGTTCTGTTTTGTAACTAACACTAATTTGCAAAAGTTAAAAGAGAAACTTTACATTTCAGTAGGTATTGATGCAACCTCATTTGATTTACGTATGTCCATGCAGTCAGTGTACGGTCCAAACAAAGTTCTTGGAAGAGTAGCACCTCTTGAAGATGACGAGGATGCTATGTGTTTTATAGACTATTATCATATGAATCTGATTGATTTGTTCCTCTATATACCTTTATACCACGAAGAAATAATGAAGAAAAAGACATACAGTGTAAGGAGATCAGGAAGCCTTAAGAAGAAGAGACAAATTAATTTACCATTAATTTTTAAACAAATGATTTATCTAGCTTAGTTTGTTTAATGGTGATCACTATTCAATTAAAATCAAAATTTCAACCCTTAACTGTTGAACATTTTCTAAAATATTATTTTTCATATTACTCGAGAAATTAAAAAAAACAAAGTCATTGGGTGTTCATGAAGAATTCAATTTTTTAAAGAACGAGAATAGAGGTTTTCTCTTTATAGATCGTAAAACAAAAAAAAAATATTGTTGAATTAACTAGTTACAGACATAAGAAAAGAGAATTAAGTATTTTTTTTAGATTAAAAGAGAATAAATATTATTTATTAGATAAACATTCAAATATTATAAACTTTTAATCTTAACTCTTGATGTATAAAGAAGGGTTAGAATTTAGTTAACACGTCCTCTCTTATTTTTCATGAGTGCCAAAAGGGATTGTTTTCTTAACTCTACTTTTAATCTTAACTCTCTTATCATCTGAGTGCCAGAAGGGATTGTTTTCTCTGGCGACGTTCTGCTATCAGTGACCAGAAGATCTGCCGATGCACTCACATCTTGAATTGAATTTTCTTCGTGTTTCTTCGACACCATATGTACATCAAACGAGGTTGCATCAACACCTAAAGTTTATCTTTTAACTTTTCTAAATCGATGTTAGTTGCAAAACGCAACAACTTCGATTGACCACCCACACATGTCATAATATCTTGAACGATTTTTCAATGTCCGTGCCACGATAGCATATATGGAATAGTTATAGTCGACATACTTCTGCATTTCACAAAAAAACACAAAATTAACAAATAAATTTTAAACAGCAGGTATTGTCGCGTTATGATATAACGCGACAACGCGATAATATTTTAATCAGCATGTACTGTCGCGTTATGATATAACGCGACAACGCGACAGTCTGTTAGCTACTGACATTTGTCGCGTTATAATATAACACGACAACACAATAATATTGAAATCACTTCTCCATTGTCGCATTTAGGGATGCACTCGAGCCAAACTGAGACCGAACCGAGGCAGGCTCGGCTCGGCTCGGCTCGAGCTTGAAGCTCATCGAACCTAAAATTTTAGAGCTTGGCTCGAGCTCGATATAGATTCAGCTCGAGTTCGAAGCTCATCGAGCGGCTTGTTTTGATTTTTTTAATAAAAAAACAGTTTTAGATATACTTAATTATACATCCAATCCGGTTATACACATTTTGGGTCAATATTATTGACTCGCAGTGAACCAGATTTAATCAGCAAACTGGTATTGAACCAATAAACCGGAGTGACTCGGTTCGCTAGTTACTTAACCGGACTTAATGAAGGCTAAACTGGCTCCTTTTTTATATTAAACTTATTGAAGGCTGAAATTCATTGTAATGGATGTGGGATGAGAAAAAACAGAGAAAGAAGCGTGTTTACTACTTTCATTGCAACTTTTTACTACTTTCCCACTTTCTTATCTTTTTCTTCTGATTTTTATTTCTTGCATCGATACTATTAATATAACTGCTACCCTTTTTATTTTGGAAAGTTACAAACAAAAAATCAACATTATATTAAAAATTCTGGTCACATCTTATCAACTCACTTTTCCTTTTTCTTCCTTAATTACTTTTTCTCTAAAATTAATTTTCTTAACTATTTTCCTTATAAACTTAATTTCTTTAATTACTTTTTTTATAAAATTAATATAGTAATTAAAAAATCAATCGAACCCGCTCATGAACTTTCGAGCCGAACCTAAGAAAGCTCGACTTGACTCATGAATGTCTCGAGCCGATCCCGAACTCGAACCGAGCTCTATCGAATCGTGCTTTGACCGAGCTTTGATCGAGCCGAGCTCGGACAGTTTTCGAACCACCCTGGCTCATTTGCACCCCTAGTCGCGTTAGGTCATAGCATTTCAACGCGACACATGTCGACAATTGCAGAGACGTACTGATATATGCTATTTTCAATGACAATGCAAGTTCCAATAGATTTTATGGGTTCGACATTACTGTTAACTAAGATAATTTCATTCGCATTTGACATATATATCAAGTATCCATCATCTTACAATATTGTATGAACTTGAAATTAAAATGTAGGTAATGGATCAGCATAAGACTTACATGATTTTTGAATCGGAATGTTGGATGAACAAAGCTTTGATTGACTGCAACTCGTATATCGATTGTTGTAGAAAATGAAGAGAAAGAAAAGAAGGGAAGAAGAAAATCGAGAAGAAGACCGGAAGAGGGAAACCAGAACCAGTTCTGCTATTTTCCGAATGAGGGCATTTTTATCCAAATGAGGTTAAAGTGTCTAGATATGTAAAATTGGACAACTATGCTAAATATATAAATGGACTTTCAAATTGGTCCAGATTTATAATTTTTCCACTCATTATTACTAATATAATCAATTTACCTTTTAGACCTAACCTATTCATTATCCATTAAATTAGCTTAAGTTATTGAATTCAATTTATCTTTAAAAAAAAAATCAATTTAAGAATATATTTTAACATCCTCACAAACTAAAAACTTGAGTTATGAAGCATGAAGATGAGAGAAAAAACAGATGAATGCTCAATAGAGAAGAAAATGAGTTAACAATGTTGATTCAAAAGGGAATTTGGAGTACTTTTACTCCGCTCATGTTCAACGGATATGGGTATTGTCATGACAAGTTTCTTCTTTTCTTTTCAATTCTTGAATTCAAAAATTCTTTTTCCTTCTATGGCATCATCAAGTAATCACTCTAGAAAATGCATTATAGCTAAGGTGGGAGGTTTTCAATGAAATCTCAGTCATCAGCTAGCCGGTGCCATGATTATCAAAGAACTTTTAAGTTGGATTACGATGCATGCCCCCAGTGAGAAAATTCAAATTCAGTCGGATTGTCTCGTCATAGTCAAGGCAATTCAAATGGGTTTAGAAGGTCATTCGTATAATTAGTTGATATTATTTCTGATTGTATTCATTTATTACGAGATTTAGAGTTGTGCTCTATCTCCTTTATTAAGCGTTTAGCGAATACGGCTGCTCAGCAAAAGCGGCTAATTCTGTGTCTGTTCGGGACGAGTGGGCAAGTCAACCACAATTTCTTAGCAACATTTTTTCATCTGATTTAAGTTAATAAAACTTGGCATTGTTTAAAAAAAAACCCATTATGAAGTCCATGTCCAACGAGTAAACAAGATTTAATAAAAAAAATTGTTAAAAAAAAAATAAGCGGTATCTCCATTTCATTTCAAAATTGGGACAAAGTCTAAATTTGTCTCTGATATTTTTTTTAGAAGTAAAAATGGTCAAATTTGAGTTGACTGGTTAGTGCGTATTAAAACTATTAAATTGTCCAGTAATCGATACTTGAAGTATATTTTTGAGACAAAATGTAATCCATGTATCAAAGTATGAATTGATGTATAATTCAGGTACCTCTAATGTAATTTACCCGACATAAATGACAGAATACATGTTTTAGACAAAATTGATGTTTGTAAGACCTGATATGATAATTAAACAACGAGTTAAATAAGTAAACGAGTATATTTAAATTTTCTATTAGGTAAGGGTAAATTGGTCTTGTTTGACAATGTTAAGAGTAAAATTGCACCATTCAACTTTAGGAGTAAATCTGCAGTTTCCAAAAAACATCAGGAGCAAATTTGCACCTTATCCATTTCAAAATTGCATAAAATGGCAGCATAACTTTTTTGGTGAGTAAAGATATTCTTCGTAACTTCATGAAATACTTGAGATTTAATCTTTTTTTTGTTGTTGTATTCAACGTTATAATTCTTTAGATATTTGAATTATTAAACAGTTTAATCTTGATTTTTGAACAAATAAAAATTAAAGACTAAGCAGTGCATTATGAAAATACGATGATTAAATAATGTATTAGGTAAAAATATAAGGACTAATAAATTATTTACCCTATATAAAATTACATAAATTTACCATTAACGTTTTCAATTAATATCAATGTTACAATATCTAATGCAAAATTTAAAGGTTCTAATTTGACCGTTATTAGACTATTATATTAGCCTTATAAGTTAAAGAATTTTATACATTTTAACTTGTTTATTTGTAACTATGTTAATATACGTAATTAGCTTATTAAAAGGTAAATTTGTACTCTCAAAAAGAAAAAGACAAACCAAAGAAGTATATCAGTTAGTGTATTTCTGAATTCATTCAAAGATGTAAAATTGTAGGTTGGAATTCATCCTCTTACCAAAAAAAAAAATCCTAAAAAAATGATAAATTTGCACCATATCCAATTTAAAATTTAAACAAACTGAATATAGTTTAGTAAACCTTAAGATAGTGCCACCATTAAAATTTATTTTTTTTATTGAAATATGGACCTAGCCTAACGGAAATCCCAACCAGGTTGGCACCCCCGCAAAAGGCAAAGACCCAAGATATATAAATGAAGAGAAGAAAAAATATGAATCCAATACAACAAATGCTTTTAAAAAAACCTAAACATATCCCTACCAAATTTCACCATTAAAATTTAATTACAGGAACAAACTTTTATATTTTTGTATTTTATGTTTTTATTGAAATATCATCCAGCAAATGGTAATAGTTTCTCTTTATTATTTTTATATTTATGGTTTTATTAAAATAGGCTTAATACATCATTTGCTCTCTGAACTTGTCCAAAAAGTTTGATTGGTCCCTGAAGTTTCAAAGTATCTTAACAGCCCCCTGAATTTGCATAAAATATTCAGTTAGTCCCCTAAACTTGCGTAAAATGTAATCAATTGATCACTCGGAGTGGCGGTGTCGGACTCTTCGGATACGGAGACTTGTCGGGGACACGGCTGGACTCGAATCGGACACAAAACGTGTCCTGCTGTGTCCAGTTTTTTAAAAGAAAAAAACAACAAGGTTATCCCTCTGCAATACTTAAAATGACACATTTACACTTATAATTCCATCTTCGTTTTCTTTAATTTTTCAATTTTGATGCCCATTTTAAGTTGTGATGTTGTCTTGAGACGACAGGTTTAGGATTTCCGTTATAGCTCCATGGTTGTTAAAGTAGATATTTAGGGTTTGCTTCCAATTTTATAAAATGAATTAATGGTTATCACGGTTGATTATGACAAATAAAGGGACTTAATGACAGTTAATGAACGGAATTTAACCCTAATAAGCGTGATAATTCCGTTCATTATTAACTTATAATGGATAGACATTTACTTTTACTAACCTATGAAGCACCTACTCTTTCACGGGTCGGAGTAGCGGTGTCGGACTCTTCGGATACGGAGACTTGTCGGGGGATACAGCCGGACTCGCATCGGACACAAAAATGTGTCCTGTCGTGTCCAGTTTTTAAAAAGGAAAAAAACCAAGAGGTTATCCCTCTTCAATGCTTAAAATGACACATTTACACTTGTAAATATTCCTAAAGTTAGTCACAAAAAATAGTCTTGCTTAAACAAATATGGTTAAGCACAAAAATAATTTGAATGAACAATGACACATTGACCCTCTATAAAAAAAAGGGCGTCCTGGTGCATTACGCGTCTGCTGAACGAGGGTCCGGGGAAATTAATGAACTGTAATTTGCGTACTTTCATCACTTTTAAATCTTAATTATGTTTTTATATATATATTTATATGTAATATAATATACATACATATATATATATATATATATATATATATAATTAATGGGGAGGGATCAAGTGAGAACCCTCCCCTAAGTGAGAACTCACTTTAGGTGAGAACCACCCAAAACTACGTAGTTTTGAGTAGGAAAATTAAGAAAAAATGATGCTGATTACTAAGGGGTTCGAACCTAAAACATGTTCATCTATACTCCATATTGTTTACCACTGAGCCAATTGCTCCTTTTGTATATTATTTTGCGCGCTGATTAATATACCATCTCCCTTTTAGCTTCTATTGTTTTTTTTTGTTTAATATTTGACGCATGCACTTATTAATATCGATTAAATATGCATAATAATGAATCATTAATAGAAAAAAGGAAATGTGCATAATAATGAATTATTAATAGAAAAAAAGAGAAATGTGCATAATAATGAATTATTAATAAAAAAAATCCAAGAACATGCTCTAATTTCTTATTTATTTAATTCCTTTATATTTTTGTAATTTATGTTACATAGGAAAATATATTTTTTAAAACATACGTTAGGACATATATTTTAACTTTTAAAACACGAACTATGAAGTTTAGAACGCACGACATATTTTTTAGAACATACGTTATGTTTTTTAGAACATGTGTTATGTTTTTTCGAACATGAGTTATAAATTATATTATAGAACAAATGAAAAAACGATTCAGATATCTACTGATTTTTTAGAACATTATACTTAATTTTTAGAACACAAACTATATATTTTTTAAAACATACGTTATAACATATATTTTAACTTTTAAAACACGAACTATAAAGTTAGAACGTACGACATATTTTTTAGAACATACGTTATATTTTTTAGAACACGTGTTATGTTTTTTCGAACATGAGTTATAAATTATATTATAGAACAAGTGAAAAAACGATCGAAATATCTACTGATTTTTTTAGAACATTATACTTAATTTTTGAAACACAAACTATATATTTTTTAAAACAAACGTTAGAACATATATTTTAACTTTTAAAACACGAACTATGAAGTTTAGAACGTACGACATATTTTTTAGAACATACATTATGTTTTTTAGAACACGTGTTATGTTTTTTCGAACATGAGTTATAAATTATATTATAGAACAAATGAAAAACCGATCGAGATATCTACTGATTTTTTTAGAACATTATACTTAATTTTGGAACACAAAATATAAACTTTAGAACATGCGTTATGTTTTTTACAACATACATTATGTTATTTAGAATATGAGTGTTATAAATTATATTATAGAACAAATGTAAAAATGGTCCATATATTTACTATTTTTTTAAACATTATACTTAATTTTTAGAACACAAATTATAAAGTTTAGAATATATGTAACAATTTATTGTCAAAAAAAAAAAAGAATATATGTAACAATATTTAGAACATCGTCCTTAACATTTTAAAATATAAATTATAAAAATATAGAGGAATTAAATAAATAAGAAATTAGAGCATGTTTTTGCATTTTTTTCTATTAATAATTCATTATTATGCATATTTCTTTTTTTTATTAATAATTTATTATTATGCACATTTAATTGATATTAATAAGTGCATGCATCAAATATTAAACAATGGAAGCTAAAAGGGTCATAATATATTAAGCAGCGCGACACATAGTATACAAGAAAGACAATTGGCTTAGTGTATAAACAATATGAAGTATAGATGAACATGTCCTAGGTTCAAACCTCCTAGTAAGTAGCAGCATTTTTTTTAAATTTCCTTACCCAAAACTACGTAGTTTTGGGTGGTTCTCACCTAGGAAAGGGTTCTCACAAGAGCCCTCTCCTATAATTAATTATGTAGAAATTTTTTTATCCCGCCACACCAGTGTCTCGTATTTTTTAAAAATTTCGTTTGCCGCACCTACATCCGTATCCGCACCTGAATCGATATAGAAACTATGTATAATAATTAAAAAAACGCTCATCAAAAGTATTAAAAATATGCATTTGTAATAATTAAAAATACCAGCTAGCATCAAACTCTGAATTAAGAACTCATAGATAACCAATTCCAAGTGATATAATCTCATTAATAATAAGACATGACAAAAATGGAAATTTTTTATAGTACTCCAATAGTAATATTTCTGAACAATGAAAATCGTTTTGAATACCATTATATGAATATAATTGGTGGAAAGAAAATATACATATATATATGTTCTGAATTCATTGATAGGGAGTATTACGTCAGGAGTACTCAAAAAAATTCCGTGCAATAGAGAGTTCATATAGAGTTGCAGCAGTGACCCTTAGCATTGAAAATTGCTCATGCTCCCAAGCTACTACAATATTTTCTTATAATTGTTCTGTTTCAGCACAGCTATACCCGAACAATATTTCTATGTAATGAACCAACACATTTTAACAGAAAACAAAGAGCAATTAATTATTTAGTAAGAAAACAAAATACATACAGAAAAAACAACAGTCAGTGGTAACATGATCAACATGTCTGTTTCATGAAAGAATAGTAGGCAGAGCTAGGAATTTTATATTTGGGGATTAAATTTAGCCGCAGTTGGAGGTAATTTTTTTAAAATTCAGGCCGTTAGGGCTAGAAAAATAAAAATAAACCATAATCATAGGATTAGGTAATAATCTTCTAATATTCATTGCATAAAAGGAAAATCTAGATGGAAGGTTTCACTCAAACACCAAATGTCTTCATCGGTAGGCATAGAATGTTCGTAAATAGCCTAATACATCACCAGGTCCTTGAACTTGTCTAAAATAATAGATTGATTCTTTGAACGTTGCAAGTATCTCACCAGCTTTCTACACTTGCTTATTTCGTATTACCAGCTTCCTAAACTTGTCCATCAAGTAGATTAGATCTCTGAATTTTGCAAGTGTCTCACCAACTCTTCTAACTTGTTTGTTCTGTAAGACACTTACAAAGTTCAAGAAACTAATATACTTTTAATTACAAGTTTACAGAGCTGGTAATACGAAATCAACAAGTTTAGGGAGCTGGTGAAATACTTGCAAAATTCAGAGAATCAATCTATTATTTTGAACAGAGAGCTGGTAATGTATTAGGCCTTCATAAAAATAACTTATCATGTTCTTGTAGTGTTCGGGTATATCTGTGCTGAAACAGAACAATTATCAGAAGAATATAACTATTGTTGGCAAATAATTTTCTTATTTTCTTCGGATAAAACCATGGAAACAATTGACATTATTGTATATAATTCCAGAGACACTAAGTAGTAAATGCTATTATTTAATTAATAGCTTACTTAAGATTAAAAAACCTTGAAACTTGTGTTCCAAAAAATATGATTCTCAAAAATCGAAAATGTAGTTCCATAGAAATATGACATTAAACAACTTTAATTCTTGAAAATTTTCATTTTTGTGTCGTTAAAGATGGTTTTAATAGCATTAATCCAAAAAGTCATTGTTTTCTAAAAAGTGTGAAACCTCAATCCTCGTTTTGTCGTTTTGACAAAAAATAAACTACAATCTTTTATCTGAAAATTAGTGAAACCACGTGGTTAAAAAGATTGATATTTGACGGTTACATATTCTAATCAAAGTTCAAGGGATTATTGCTTTAAAGAGTTAAGATCCATGCCTTTGTATGTGTTCCACACTTGTGGATACAAAATCAAATTGAATTATATGTGTGTATATATATATTTAAATATTTCTTAAGGAAATTAAAATCTATAAATTGGTACTTAAAACTTCATCTATATTCAATTTCATTGCTCATATATTGACGATTTCTTTAAAGACAAATTTGATATATTCAATTTCATTGCCCATGATGTTTGTTTAAATGCTGCATTATCAAAGCAAATTCAACTTTCTTGTTAATGATGTAAGCTAGCATCATATTATGACAAATTACTAATCTAGCTAGTCCGTGGAAAGTCACCTAAGAGATTGTCCGTGACAACCGCACCAATAGGGTGGGAAATGCGCCCAAGACATTTTCGTCATTTTACTATTCACAGTGCCGTTGGTCATCTCGGAATGCATATTGGCAATGTGGATTACCACCGAGCCCAAAGCAGTCGGCCAACGGGCCCATGCCTGTTAGGCATGATAGAGACGTCTCTCCTATAGTGAACCTTATACCAAGTCTGGCACATAGACATTAGACATTCATGTGTTCCATTGAATACTATCCACTCAAAGGTATGTCCAGAGGTTGTCAAATGCTACTATATTTTATGGGGGAGCTTTATAGACTATATTAGGTCTATGACATTTAAGTACGGTGAAAATTAATTAGTGTGGAGAAAGTCAACGGCCTGCATGCCAGATAGACTGGGTGCCAGGCTCAGGAAACCTGAGGATGGACGAGAAAGAACCTCTATTAGGTGAGAAAAATGCCAAAGCCTTCTCAAAACTTCGGGGAGCTGAGAGCAACGTAAGCAATGAGCATAAGGTCCGGGATGAATTAGCCCAGCGCCTGAGTTGACGAAATAGACACAAAAATGACCAGAACTTTCGAGAAGCTGCCCCATGTGGCTAGGCAGCATGCCTACTAGATTTTTCTAGGCTTTTTAACTTGTAAATCATCTAGAATGTTTCTAGATCGGTTCTTGGTCTATAAATAGAGGTGAAGGCCATTCATTTGAGCATCTTGAAGATTAAGAAGTGTATGAGAGTCATTCAGTTTATTGCAACATTTTGTAAATCTGTTGCAATTCTGGTATATCTTTACCCACTTGTTAATACAAACTCTTGTTCTCCCGATCCTCTTAAACATCCCAAGGTCTTTAGATTATCACTTCGATTCAATAGGCATACTTAGCTAATTTTAATAGCAAACGACTACATGCCACGCTGGTCAAGAAAAATCCCATCGTGACACAGTACTATTGGTTCGTTTGAAAACTTCCAATAGAAAAAAACACTACTGACGGTATATCTTGTTTCCTATTCCCATTAGTATTGTGTTTTGATTTTCTGTTTGGATTCGACATCGTGGGAATATCGTGGGTTCCAAGTGTCGGGAATATCGTGGGTTCCAAGTCGGATTAGGTTAGATTGAGTTTTATAAATACTCCATTATGTAAACCTAATTTGTAATCTGATTTTTCTGCCTCCTAATAAATACTATTCTCCTTCTGCCTATGGACGTAAATCTATGTTTCGATTGTTTGTTTATTTATCTTTCGTTAATTCCGCGCAACACACTTTATAGCATTCAACACAACCATAAGGTTAAAGTTGCTGAGATTAGTTTCATTTACATTTTAAATTATGAAGTTGTCATATGCAGATACTGACATCTTTATTTTTTTGACCTGTTTAATAATGGTAAGCAAGCATCATGTGGTGGAATACGAAGAGAATCAGGTTATGCTTGAAGATGAGAACCCATATGATGATCATGATGATCAATTCAAGATACAAAATGATTCTGCTCAAATAGATAATAATATAAATAAAAATGCAGAGGAATATCCAAAATGGTTGGAGTTGCAGACTTTGCATCATTCACAGCAGATGGTGGAAGGGCTTTTTTTGTGTGATGAGTTTCTTCAGAGCCAATCTGATTGTGCCCTTCTGATTCTGCTAGAGGAGTGCCAAAATCTGGTGCTTGATCCGGCTCAAATAGAAATTGATACAGGCTCCAGATTTTCTAATTTTATTGCTTCCGCTATTTATTTTATTTCTTCTATTTCTATCTAAAAAAACCAAACAGGACAGGACTTTGGATCAGTGGAAAGCTTTCTTGCATGGGGTGGACGAAAGTAATCGGACTAAGTATGGATTCGGTGACTCGAACCTGGATACAGCTGACAGAAATAGAAATCTGGTGCTTGATCTAGCTCAAATAGAAACTGATACACCTCCAGATTTTCAGACTAGTTGTTTTTTTTTTTGGAATTCGAATATTTAATGGTTACTAGTTTATGTTGGATCAAATAAATAAACTTTGTAAAAGAGGAAGAGTATAATTGCTGGAAGAAAATTCTCTTCTGATTCTCTTATCTTACTACTTGTATTGATAGACATTTATAGATTACATTGACTCTTGGTAAACAACATTAACTCTCTATAAATACAGATACAGACACAGATACATAAATGACTCTTGGATAATACATTGAACCAAATTAAACACTATTAATTATAAGTTTATTATTTCAACACACCCCCTTAAACTTATAAAATTTTTTTATCCCTTAGTAACACCAATAACAGTCGGTAGTCTGTAATCTGTTTAAATCTTCAAACTTCATCTCTTCACTCTAGGTGTCATCAATCCCATAATTATCTCCAACGTTTTCTTCGAAATTCATTGTTATCGACATCTTCATGGTAGCTTCCATCATCCCCATTAGTATCTCCATCATTTTCTTCTTCCTCATCATCATCATCTTCGTTAGTACCATCAGCATCACTATTATCACTGTCAACTGGTATTTTGGGGTTTGGATGTGGAACATAATTTGTAGTGCACCTTCTACATGACATTGACATAATATTACTCAAATCAATGCCCTCGACTTCTTTCACTCTTTCCTTTCTCTTTTTAACTTCCTTGATTTCTTTTGAAAATATCTCATTCAGTTCTTTCATTAGCTCAGTCTCACTTTTGATCTCAACATTTTTACCATAAGCTGGTGTTGAAACTTCCTTTTCATTGACATATTGATGAGCAGATGATTGAAAATGGCTATCATTAGAGGCATTCTCGGTGCCTTCCGCACTGCTGTTGTCCTTCGCTGCTTCTTCCATAAGCTTGCTTTGCTTCTTGCTTGATGCGTTGATTGGTTTTACTTCATCTTCGTCATCCTCATCAATCTCTCTGTCTAAGGACTCCGAATTCTCATCAGCCCATTGCAATACGTCATCTATATGATTGCTTATAAATTTCCTGTATGGATCAAGTGCAAATTTCTCAATTCTCATATCTTCCTCTAACAGTCGACAAAGACGGACCGTTGTAAGTTCCTCATAATTGGCTTTAATATAGAAAACTCTCTTCATCATGGCCTTGCTAATGTTGAACTTACTTGGAACTTCTTTCTTCTTACTGACTGGATCAGTTTCTGACAAAAGCCTCATCACAGGAGAATCTTCCATTTTCTCCTCATCATCTCATACATGTTCTTGAACCTTAATTTCTTCTAAATCCTCAGAATTTTCATCATCATCATTTTCTAAGGATTCCACCAAACATTGCATGACAAATTTCTTTTGTCCATCTAATGTATATTTCTCCAATCCCAATTCCTTCTCCAACAACCTCCTGATCTCCTCGAAGGTCAAAGAATCAACTTGTTCTTTGATGTGATCTATGCATAAGCGCATAGCTTTCCAAATCTGGGACTTGGTCTCCCATGAACCAATGGCGATTTCTCTTTTCACCATTATTCTCAATTTGCAGGAGAATTTTTGTCTGGCTCTGATACCAATTTGTTGGATCAAATAAATAAACTTTCACAGGTAACAGAGGAAGAGTATAATTGCTGGAAGAAAATTCTCTTCTGATTCTCTTATCTTACTACTTGTATTGATAGACATTTATAGATTACATTGACTCTTGGTAAACAACATTAACTCTCTATAAATACAGATACAGACACAGATACATATATAACTCTTGGATAATACATTGAACCAAATTAAACACTACTAATTATAAGTTTATTATTTCAATGATTTATTTCTTTAATTTTAATTCCTTGTTTATGTCTTTGTACGAGTTTGGATCACATGAAAGCTTTATTGCATGGGGTGGCGGAAAGTAATCGGACTAAGTATGGTTTTGTGACAGAAAAATCCCAAATTTTGTAGGTTTTTTTATAAGCCTATGTGGATGGTTGCTAAAATAAAACAATAATATGTTTTTGTTCAAAGCAATATAATTTATGAAACAAGTAAAAGAAACATCTATTTTTGCTTATTTCTTTTAGATTTTTAACCGTTAAATATAAACAGATGGAAAATAATAGAATAATATGTATTTTGTATGGTACTATACTATTGTTGTCCAATTGTCTTTTATAAAAAACATGCATTTATAATAATTAAAATGCCTCTTGCAAAACAAAAAAATTAGCACCAAAATTTGAATTAAGAACACCTACATAACCAGTTCCAAGTGATATCATCTCATTAATAATAAGACATTAACAAAAAAAAATTGAAAATGATTAATATAGTGATTAATATTAAGAATACAAGTTATATTACAAAAGTAATTCTCTCCTAATTTTCTTTTTCGTCCATTCAAATTTTTTTTTATATTCCTTTGTTTATATAGTGCTTGCTTTTTCAAAATTCAGCAATATATAATTATTAGAAAATATTAATGAAGTCAAAGAAGCGTGACTGATATTATATACAATGAAAAAATGAAGAACAAATTGATTGAATGTCTTGATGAAATATTACGAGATGAAAATAGGGAAACCCATCACCTTAAGTTGATTCAATTTAATATATTGAGTTATTGTAGTCTAATGAATAATTGAATTCGAATACTTTCATAATCAGGAAATTCTATCAAGCAAAATGATTACATCAACATGAATATGTGTCTAATTCTTATGAATTTTATTTTTTTACATGTAATTAAGTTTTTTTAATACAAAAGCTAAATGTATATATGCAACATGTTGAATTGATAAAGTCTCTTCATGTGCAACATTGGAAAAATATTGATTGTAATAATTTATAACATAATAAATTGATGTTGCTTCCACCACTACAAGAAAAATGTTAGTTAATGACTAATGTTTAGGACTGAATAAAAATAGTCATTAATTAAAGACTAATATGAGTAGTTAAATATATTATTGGTTGGTAATTCTATAAAAAGATGGACCCCAGCTTTAATGCACACTCTAGCTACTACATCCAATCTTTAAAGACCACAATTTAAGTCAGTAGATTTATTCGATTAAAATTAAACAAAAACAAATTATTTATTAATATTAAAAACAATTTAAGACACTTTAATGCCCACTCAATCCCCTCTTCAAATCACCTCATCGACAGTTCCTCTCTCCAACCCTAGTTCTTCTGTTCGCCGCCCTCTTTCAATCTCCTTCACTCGCTTGTTGCTTCGATCCCCTCTTCTAATCTCCCTCACTTCGCCATTGTAGCTGCTGGAGACTCTAGCTGCTGACACCAGAGGAGGACGAGAGATTGATTAGGGTTTGACTGCGCTTTGAGTTGAGAGATTTCAAGGGGACAGTGGCCAACAAGTGAGTTTTCCGGCAACAAAACGCGAGGAAGGTGAGACGAGTTAGTGATATTCATATGTTTCTTTCTCTATTCTTTTTCAATTTCTGGTCATTTGAGTCATTTTTGTTTACAGATCTCAAATTGAATTCAAGTGGCCATGAAGAAGATCAGAGTGTATGATTCCAAAAGATTTCTCAAGCAGCACTTCAAGGATCTTTCCAGAATCAATCTGCAGATCTGCTTTTCTCGGGTATTGTTTTTATGTGTGAAAAACCTAACTGTAGAGAATGGTGGGGGTTCTGCAGTCTGCAACTCTAGAAACTCTCCTTAAAGAGGCTATTCATGTTAATTTCTGTATCATCCTTTCCTTTTGTTCGTTGTGTGTTTGTCTTAGTAGGTTTGATTGTTTAGTTATTTTCATTCCTTATTATGGTTTGTTGCTTTGTATGTGTGTTTAGAGTTAATTTGAGCAGTTTGAGCTTGTATCGGTGGGGGATTGATTGCGTTGAAGGGAAGTTTATAAGTATAGTAACTGATATAGGTGCTCTGCCTTTTCTGTCATATAATGAGTATGTGAATAGTGCTTCAGAGACTGCTCTTTTGCTTCTTCTGTGTGGAATTTAAATGCTTGAGCTGGAATTACTAATCTTTACTTATAAATAACACCCTCATATTGGGACAGGATTATTTACAAAAAGGAAAGAGAGTAATAATTCAATGGAACGTGAGAATTTGAAGATGCAGGCAAGCATTGGGGTCAATTCAGTTGATGCAGAGCATGTTTGGAAAGAGAGGTAAGTGTAATGAACATGGAGCTCAAGTGCAATTATTGGTCAAGTGAATTATATATACAATTGATACAAGTTCAAGCCATGACATGCATTCATGCTCATTGCCATTGCCCTACAATGTCATGTGCGTATGCACACACACCAAGGCTGCTTCTTTCTCTGTTTCTTACCTTAATTACAAGTGAAATGTGGAGTTGGGAGACAGTTTGAGTGATGTCTGAAAAACTTGTCTGCTTGTTTCATACCTTTAGTTTGTAGAACAGTTTGAGTCTGTACATTTCATAAACGGATTAAGTTCACTTATATTGCTTGCTATAATCGTCTACTTGGAGCCTGATTGCTACTCTATGGTTAGTTTTTTTTTTGCTTTTTTATACACTGTCATTACTACAAACCAGGAGGCTCCAAATTTGATAGATGAAAACAGTAAACTCAAAGGAAAGTAAGCGTTTAGGACCTTTTATTGATGGAATTTCTCTGTTTTTTCATATTAGTTATATAGGTTAGTTGCTGATATATTTCCATTTACAATTTTTCAGATGTCGGGAATATGAAAAGAGGAAAGAAGAAAATGATACGAAGGTATGTGAAATGGACATAATAGCATAAAAAAGAGTGCTTTTTAAATGCATAAATTCATATAAACATGAGTCGATGCATTGCAGGTAACAAAGCTTAAGAAAGAGTTGGCAGACGTTAAATTAAATGCAAGTAAACGACTTTTGGCAGAAGCAACGGCATTGGATCTTATGAAGGAGGAAAAAAGGGTAAATATATGTGAGATCACATCTGTAGCTTTCCAATCAATTCTTTTATTTGTTTGGACTAAATTTTTCATTCAATAAGCTAACTTTTCTCTTTAAAACACAGACATACTGACAGTTCTTTTTGCACTAAATGGAATTTGAATCTTACATAACTGGATAGTCCTAAAAGAGCTTAATGTGTAAAAAAAATGATAAATTAATGTCTTGGTTTAAGAGAGTAGGGTTAATGTGTTAAAAAATAATTGATGGGGGCTTAATATCTCCATTTGTTGCTCTTTCCGTAATAGATTTCTTGACTAAGTTTTTTTTTTTTTTTTGATTCAATGACTAAGTTTTCTTTATAAATGATTATTTGTATCATTTTGCTATCCTATTATGATCTTTATTTCAAAACTATCTTTTGGAGGGGGTAGCAGATAATGCCCTGGAAAAAAGAACTGAATAACATAAACTCCTACTTTTCTTCACTATTTTGTAACTAGATACAGCTAATTATAATACTGTAACTAAAGTTAATTATATGGTGTAATTTTGGCAGATGGAAGAAGTTGGAGGAAACATGCTAATGAAATTTCGAAGAGTTGAAGCACCAAATGAACTACATGTAATGTGCATAGGAGACGTGTACATAGTTATATGTCATGAGTCTTCAATTATCGCATGAAACAATATTTCAGTTATAGGCTTCATCTCGTAGAGAAAGTGTGCATGAACAGGTTGACAGTATTTTCATGAAAAATGTGTGTGCTTACTTGCACAATCTCTATTTGGCTTTCTAATTACAAATGTTCTTATGGTTATCGCATGTATGAAATATCATTTAGAACTTCACTCACCACAAACTGCCAAATCTAGTCATTAAGAGTTGCTGGTGCATTTTATCTTAATAGAAGTTGTTTATTTTTATTTTCTGTTTGTTTTCATTCAAAATCATGTGCCTTTTCCCATGAAAAGACTTAGTTTTTAGAATGATGTGATATAAATTTCAATAGTTTGATTATGCATTAGACATTTAGGTTTTTGTTATTTTCGATATTGAGAAAGAACTCTCTTCAATCCAAAATTAATTATATTTTTGTGCAAACTAATTAATTATAAACAAATAAGAAAGAATAGACCGTTTTGCGACGGAATAATTGGTCATAAATATCATCAATTATGTCCCTAAAGTAAGGGTTGGAACTATATCCGAAGCAAGGTTAGCGACCGCATTTTCTTGGTTTGCGACTGAATATTTAGTCAGTAAGTTAACGACTAATTTTTATGACCATGTGATGTTAGTTGTAAAGTTAGCGACCACATCAAATAAATCGTCAGTAACACGTTACCAACCAGGTAGTTATTGACCAAATATATTCCATCGATAACTCATGAAATTCAGTTTGTAAACGTTTTTAGGGACTGAATTGCGACTGAATTTTCGGTCCCTAACTGTTGATTTTCTTGTAGTGCACTTCAACCTAGAATGCAATTGTTTTATATTGTAGATATAATATTAAATTTTAATTGTATTTTAATTTAATTTTTAATTTTCATTATATTGTAATATATTTCTTAATCAATCTCATGTTCTGTTATTATTATATTTTAAATAATTTCAATTTGAAAAATATAAAATTTATATATTAAAATTACGAAAAAGTACAAATTATTGCCATTTATAAAAATAAATAATCATTCACCTTTAATTAAAATTCTATAAAAAAAAATTAATCCATTTTTATGTTTAAAAAATCAATCTAATAATTTGATTTGAATTATCAATGAAAAATATATATATTAATTTAAAATAAAATATATCAGTTTGTTTATCTCAATTATACAAAGATTTTATATTTCGTGCATTATACAGATGTTCGACTAATATTTATAATAAGTTTGGACATCAATAAAAGAGAAAAATATTAATTAAAAACATATTGTAATCAAAAGAATTAGTAAAAAAAAGACTTAATGCTTTTTCAGCCCCTTTATAACTTGTCCAAATTGGTCATTTTACCCCTCCAACTCATCGAATGTCCTATTTACCTCCCCAACTCCATAAAAATGGTATTTCTCACCCCCTTAACTTGTCCAAATTAGGTTCCACAATTACAAAATAGCATAAATGTAGATTTAACGTTTAAAAAAAGTTATCAATTTAGGCTTCGATAACGGATTGTAAGGGGGTGAAAAATACTACTTTTACGGAGTTAAATGGGTAAATAGAATATTCTGTGAGTTGGGAGGATAAATGGACAAGTTGAGGGGGTGAGAAATACCACTTTTATGGAGTTAAGAGGGTAAATAGAACATTCGATAAGTTGAGGGGGTAAAATGACCAATTTGGATAAGTTAAGGGGGCTGGAGAAGCATTAGATCTAAAAAAAATCAATATTAGATTAAAACATTTTTTTAATATTTATGTGATGTTTTACTGTAAAATAAAATCAATTTTTAACAAAGTTAAATTTCATACATCAATAAATATAACTTAAATTCCTTTTTAACATACCCATTAATTTTCCGTAGCTCCTAAGCCTCCTATCTTCCTATATACTAGGGGTGCACGTGGTCGGTTAACCAGTCCATTAAGGTTAATTCGGTCGGTTAACTATTTAATCGGTTTTTTAAAAACATTAACCATACACTAGTCCATTAAATTCGGTTAACCACTAATCGGTAACCAATTATTTCAGTCGGTTAACCTTTTATTTCGGTTTTTAACCATTAGTAAATAAAAATAAAAATAATAAATGAATTCTAATTTTTATTGTGAGGAAGGCGGCAAATCAATGACGAGTTGAAGAGATTAAATGCGGAAAGGGAGATGTAAATGCATTATGATCCCTCAGTTTTGATTCCATTAAATTCTTTAGTCCCTATATCAAATCTCCGTCTAAAATGTGTTAAAGAACAATTAAACGGATAAAAAAAGGCAAAATACCCCGAATAAAAATTTTGGCTATAAAATTTTGGAAAACAAGTAATAAAATTTTATCATTGTTTCTACATCCAAAAACATAAAAGAAAAAAGCCACATAAATTGAAATTAGAGTCTCATTCTTTTAAAATAGCCAATCAAGCCCCTATTATAGTTTTAAATCACCAATCAACCCCCTCTTATAAAATACCCTTCCCACTTAATATTATTTTAAGGGTTTGTGGGACCAAAGAAGTAAAATAATAATAAAAAAAAAGATCAAAGACAAATTGCTCAATACTTAATTTTGATAAATGCAAAATTTTGATCCCAGGGAATTTTTTCAAGAGATTTTGATTCCGGAAAATTTTATTTTTATTTGGCAACAATATAAAAAAAACAATGAAACAAATTGTTTTATGAGATTTAATTCCAGGAATAGAATAGGATGTGGAAGTTCATTTTCTTCTTCACTATCCAAATTAATAATGGGTAAATTACACCCATGACCTGTTCAAAAGCCCACTGGCCCGTCCAGCCCGTCCAACCCCGTTCTTTAAAGACTGGGTTTGGACATATATGTTTCGCAATAGGTCCGGTCCGGCCTCAACCCGCTTAGGCCCGCACATAGAGTAGGTTGGGCTTGAGATTTGTCTCAAAACCCAGGTCCAACACAGTCCAGCCCGAAATTTTGATAACAATTTTAATTTAATAACTTTTATAGTTTAATAAACTTTATATTCCAAAAATAAAAAATTTAAATTTCCTCAACCTAAAATTTTCAGACCATATATTTTTTAGAATTAGTGAACATGTATATATTTTTGTTACTATTTTATTTATTACTATCAAAAAAGTATTTTTTTTATTTAGGATTGCATTAATTGATTTTTATTGAAATAATCCTCTAAAATTTAGTTTATTGTATTTTATTATTTATATTTATAATATAATTTTTTAGCTTAATTTTAATTTGTAAAAAATACAAAGATATTAGTTGGATCGGGCCGGGTTGTGCTTGTGAATTAGTTTTTTTAGCTTGGCCCGAGCCCGATATAAATATAGTGCGGGCTTGGTTGGACTTGGACAAAGTAATTATGTCATAAGCCCGGTTAGGCCCGGTCCAATCCCAGCCCGGCCCAGCCATGAACAGGTCTACCCATGACCACTGAGCTTTTTTCGTTTTAAAAATTCACATTCTTTCTTCTAATCAAATAACACCTGAATAACTTCAAAATGAAGATTTTGAAGAATTAAAGTTCCTTAGAATATCATTAACTCTTTGAATTTTTTATTTTGAGACCATCAACGACCGTTTTGAGACGTTGAGTGACCACCGATATTAAAAAATTGTAAAATTCGGTGGCTATACCATTAAGAATGAAAGTTCAGTAGCCACAATATTAAAACAAGTAAAGCTCAGTGGTCATGGGTGTAATTTACCCATTATTAATTTGGATAGTGAAGAAGAAAATGAACTTCCACATTCTATTCTATTCTTTGGAATTAAATCTCATAAAACAATTTGTTTCATTGTTTTTTTTTTTTTATATGGTTGTCAAATAAAAATAAAATTTCCCGGAATCAAAATCTCCTGAAAAAAATTTCTGGAATCAAAATTTTGCATTTACCAAAATTAAGTATTGAGCAATTTGTCTTTGATCTTTTTTTTTTATTTTACTTCTTTGATCCCACAAACCCTTAAAATAATATTAAAAAGTATTTGATGAGAGGGGGTTGATTGGTGATTTAAAACTATAATAACAGCTAGATTGGCTATTTTAAAAGAATGAGGATCTAATTGGTTTTGAGTGTATAATTTGAGGAATAATTTGGGCTTTATGCATTTTTAAAAACTTAATTACTCGTTACGGCATCATTGAGGATGTTGACAGGAATTCCTTTGGAATTCTTGTCAACTACAAGTCACACCACTGCCTAAACAAATATATAAAAAAAATTAATTTCTACTATTAAAAATAAAATTACATATAAATTATACAGATATTAATTGAACCCAACAAACCAACCAAAAAAAATACAGATATTAATTGAATTTTTGTTTTATAGATTTTTTATTAAAATTGAAATTTGGTTTTGCTTGGAAATATTATGGTTAAATTTATACAATTTCATACTAGACCTAAATCTGCACTTTACTTGAAACGTTAAGGTTAAATATTTAATGCATTACTAACA
Source organism: Euphorbia lathyris (assembly GCF_963576675.1). Classification (NCBI taxonomy): domain Eukaryota; kingdom Viridiplantae; phylum Streptophyta; class Magnoliopsida; order Malpighiales; family Euphorbiaceae; genus Euphorbia; species Euphorbia lathyris. The sequence continues at coordinate 84,640,579 of NC_088913.1, forward strand.
AAAACAATATTTAGTGCATTAATAACAAAGTAAAATATTTTAGATAGTTTAAAAAAATGTGATTAATTTATATATAGCAGGTTTAGTTTTTTGAAACTATTTAAAATATTGTACTGTGTTATTAATATAGTTACAAAAAAAAGTATGAAACTTCTTCAATTTATCGGCAAAATGGTTTAGAAGGTCTGATGTAACTAAATAACAGTCATAGAAGTCTTTTCAAATTTTCGGTAGCACGTGGTTAAAATTGATTTTACTTGAAAATGTTAGGATTAAATTTGCACAATTTTATACATTTGGGCTAAATCTGCACTGCGCTTAAGCCGTTAGGGTTAACTTCGTACAATTTCATACGTTAGGGTTAAATATGCACTTCGCTTGAAACGTTTGAAATAAATTTGCACAATTTTATACATTAGTAATGCATTAAATATTTAACTTTAACATTTCAAGCGAAGTGCAAATTTAGCTCTAACATATAAGAATGTGCAAATTTAACCCTAATATTTCCAAGTAAGATCAAATTTAAATTTTAATCAAAATTTTATAAAACAAAAATTAAATAATATAATTATATTTTTATTTTTATAATATAATAACTTAAAAAAATTATTATATAAAATTTTGCACAGTGGCTTGTCGAGGGATTATGTCAACATGCTTATTATGTCTATTATGGTGCCGTAATAAATAATTAAATTTATAAAAAATATATATTTTTTTAATTCTGGTTGAGAAATAGCTCATTTTAAGAGAAATATTTTTCAACCAGATTTAATTGGATAATTTTTTATTAAAATTATCTCAAATAAAAATTAAACCATATTAACCACCGGTGTTAAATATTGGTCTTGATGGGGTCGCAGTTGGAGGGAATGTTGCCTTGGGTCATAATTCTCCTAAGGCTGTGGGTGTTATCCAAGGTCAGGGGAACGCGATTTCCCCCAGGAATGTAATAGGCTCTAATGGGATAGGTAAAGGGTCTTGGAGAGATACAGTTATGGGGGTGGTTGAAGAAGCACCTTGCCCGGAAGAAGTTGAGATGATAGGAGAGTCGGAAGATCTGTTTTCTGATTCTGATGATGAGGAAGGTGTTCAGGATGATCCTCACTGTCCGGTTCTCAGACTGTCTTCAGCTGAGAAGCGCGAACTCAGAGAAAAGTGGAAGGTGTCTTTAATAGTTAAGGTGCTGGGTAAGAAGATTAGCTTTAACTATTTTGCCTAGAGGATTCATTCCCAGTGGGCGAAGAAAGGGAAAGTCAGTATTACTGACATTGAAAATGACTACTTCATCATCAAATTTACCAGTGTGGAGGATTATAATACTGTGATCATGGGAGGCCCGTATATTATTGCCAACCATGTTTTGGCCTTAAGGCCTTGGGTCCCAAATTTTAATCCTCACGATTGTATGGTTAATAGGATCTTGACTTGGGTTAGGTTCCCGGGCCTTCCTATTGAATATTATAGTGAGACGTTTCTTAGTAAAATTGGTGGTTTGGTAGGGAGGGTCCACCATGTGGATAAGACTACCATAGGAGCCATTAGGGGCAAGTTTGCTAGGGTGTGTGTGGATGTTGATCTTGCGAAACCCTTACTGTCTAAATTCTGCGTTCAGAATAAGGTGTTTTTCATTGAGTATGAGGGCTTACATAACATTTGTTATGATTGTGGCATGTACGGTCATTCTAAAGAAGGATGTCCCAAAAGGGAGAGGGTTATTGAGGAGACTGTTGTGGATAGTGGGAGTAATACTGTTGTGATCCAGGGAAGAGATGGGAACTTTGGTCCCTGGATGGTGGCTAAAAGGACCGCTCGTCGTAGAACACAACCTCCAGTTGTACAGAATCTCCCTCCTGATATCATCAGTAAGGGGAAATTCGCTCTTTCTAAACCTATGGCTGTTCCTAGTGCGAAGGAGAAGCCTAAACCCAAAGCCAGGGAGGAAGCTGGATCCACTTCGGCCCTGAGAACTAGGTCTAGGTTTGGAGCCTTATCTATTGAGGAGGTTCATTTGCCTGTCCAGAATAAGGAGCAATTGGAGCATAACATCCCAGGTCTGGATCCCTCTGTTCCTTCTGAGGTGATGGTCGATGTTGTTAATCCCCTCTTTGTTTCCAAGAGTGATGACCGGGGGGAATCCCTTGATTTGGAAGCCCAAAGGATGAAGGAGACAGTTGAGGTTAGTAATCCTATTCTTTGTGGGGATCCTAGGCCTGGTAAATTTATGGGGGTTATTAAACCTAACCTGAAAAAGCCAAAAAGTAAACAGAAAGGCATCCTGAACTCTTTGGCTCCTTATGAGAAGAGGGGACCTGCGGGTTCCTCGGTGAGGCTCTCAGGAGCCCCCAATAAATACCTGGCTTAGGTTGGGTGGTGTGGTCAGTTGTCCTCCCTTCTATGGATTTGTTGTTCTGGAATGTTAGGGCTGCGGCTAGTAAGGCTACCCGCATCCATATTAATGATCTTATTAAACAGTTTTACCCCTCTTGTTTTGCTTTATTGGAAACTAAGATTAGTGGAGAGAAAGCGGACGAGGTGGTTAAGAAGTTCAAAATTTGGAGGTGTGTTAGATCGGAGGCAACTGGCCGGGCTGGTGGGATTTGGCTTTTCTGGAGGCCAGATCGGATTCACTTTGATGTTATTAGTATGGATAAGCAGTTCATTCACTGTAAAGTAAGTATTTCTGGTAATATGCCCTTCTTGCTCACCCTTGTTTATGCGGACCCTATCTTAGCCAATCGGAATCGGCTTTGGGAGGTTCTCTTTTCTATGAGTGTCAGCATCTCTGAGGCCTGGTTTATTGCGGGTGACTTCAATGATATCGCTCTTATGAGTGACCAGAGGGGGGGTCCAATCATTACATTAATCGATGCCTCCACCATAAGAATAGTATGGATTTATGTGGACTGTCCGATCTTGGAGCTTCTGGTCATAAATTCACTTGGAAACGAAACAATACCTTTGTTCGTTTGGATAAGGTCTATGCTAATGTGCTTGCTCAAACTTCTTTTCCTGAGTGTTCGGTTTTAAATCTCCCGTTCCGTCATTCGGATCACTGTCCTATTTTGTTTAGACTCTTGAGAGGCAACCGGCCTAGGGGGAAGAGACCGTTCCGGTATCAGTTGGCTTGGGAATCCCATCCTAAATTCAAGGAGTTTGTTCAGGATAACTGGATACCTCACTCGAATGTCTTGCAAGCTGCTGATGGGTTTAGAAAGAAGGTGCTAGGGTGGAATAAGCATGTCTTTGGACATATTATTAGAAGGAAGAATAAGTTATTAAGGAGGATGGAGGGTATCCAGCGTAGGTTGGAGGTGAGGTTTGATCACAGTTTGGATGGTCTCCTCAGAACTCTCCAGAAAGAGTTGGAGGCTGTGCTTAGACAGGAGGAGTTTCTTTGGTTTCAGAAATCTAGGAAATCCTGGATTAGAGATGGGGATCGGAACACCAGATACTTCCATCTCTCTACCATGATCAGAAGACAGAGGAATAGGATTGAGGCCATTAAGGATGCCAATGGGGAGTGGGTTTATGAAGATGAGGTGAATCGTAAATTGGCTTTTGAGTTCTATAAGGACCTTTTCAAGGAGGATCCTGTCCAGCTGGATAGGGCCCACTCTGCTGCTACCTTCCCTCTGATAAGTGAGGATAGCATTCAGAGTGCCTTTCATCCTATCTCTCGAAAAGAGATTGACCAAGCCATCTTTAGTATTGCGGCGTCTAAAGCTCCGAGGATTGATGGTCTGCCTGCTGGCTTTTACCATAAACACTGGGAGGTGGTCAATGAGGGTATATATGATTTTATCATAGGTGTGTTCAATGGTTCTAAGGACATTGAGCTGGTTAATAGAACCATCCTTGTCCTTATTCCGAAAATTGATAAGCCTTCGTCCTTCCTGCATATGAGACCCATTAGTCTTTGTAATGTCCTTTATAAGACGGTTACAAAGATTGTGGCTAATAGAATCCGGGGCATCCTTCCGGAGATCATTTGTCAGAATCAGGGTAGTTTTGTGCCCGGTAGACAAATGATGGACAATGTGGTGATTGCCCAAGAAATGGTCCACACGATGAAGATTAGGAAAGGGAAGAAAGGCATTGTGGCTTTAAAGCTAGATTTGGAAAAGGCCTATGATCGGATCAACTGGAATTTCCTGATGGAAAGTCTGGAGAGAGCTAGGATCCCGGACAGCTGGAGGAAGCTTATCAAGGTCTGTATCTCTTCTCTTATGTTTCAAGTCATGGTGAATGGGGATATGTCTGAGGAGTTTTCTCCTGGTCGGGGCATCCGTCAGGGTGATCCTATGAGTCCTTTCCTTTTCGTTATTGCTATGGAGAGGTTATCTCACCTGATTCAAGATGCTATTGATCTTGGGAGTTTCCACCCGGTGGCTATTAATAGCTCCTGTCCCCAGGTGACTCACTTATTCTTTGCAGACGATGTCCTTATCTTTCTGGAAGGTAATGAGGAGCAGCTGAGTGTCATTATAGACATTCTTGATTGTTTTTGTTTGGCTTCTGGTCAGAAGCTTAATATCCAGAAATCGAGGATGATGTGCTCTAAGAATATAAATCCGAGAGTTTGTAAAAGATTAAGTGATTTGTCTGGTATCCCCCTTACTAACTCTCTTGGTAAGTATCTGGGTATTCCCCTGCACAGTGAAAGAGTGTCTAAAGTTACCTTTAAAGATACTTTGGATAAAGCCAATACTAAGTGTGCCTCTTGGAAAGCCAGTACTCTTTCTCTCGCTGGCCGAACGACATTATTGCAATCTGTTAATTGTGCTGCCCCTAATCATATCATGCAGGCTTGTCTGCTTCCGGCCCCTGTGCTTAATGATCTGGATAAGATCAACCGTAGATTCCTGTGGGGGGAAGCTGCGGCGGGTAGAAAAGTCCACCTTGTGCCCTGGAGTGAGGTGTGTCAACCCAAAGATTCTAGTGGTTTGGGTATTAGGAAAGCTAAGGACAACAATAAAGTTTTATTAATGAAGCTCCTTTGGCGTATGTGGCAGTGCCCCTCTTCTCTTTGGGTTCGCCTTCTTTGTGGTAAATATCGGAAAGATAAAATCTTCGGGGGCCTGAAAGAGAGAGTTGTCCAGTGTTCCTTTCTTTGGAAAGGGCTTAGTGCCGTGTTTGCTGATTTCTGCTCTGGGTTTGGTCTGGAGGTAGGCAATGGCAAGTCCATAAGTTTCTGGTTTGACATCTGGTTAGGGGATAAACCTTTAGTAGATGTGTGTATTGTTCCCCTGCCTAGTGACATCAGGAACTGGAGGATTGCTGATGTGGTGGACTCTGAAGGGGAATGGATCTGGTCTAAGTTTGAGCCTTTCTTAGGTCTTGAGACCCTTCTTAGTATTCGGGGAGTTAAGGTGAGTAATCATGAGGAAGACTTGGATAGGCATTGTTGGGCACTGACTAACAATGGAGCTTATTCTTGCAAGTCTGCTTTTGAAGCTTTTTCCCTCTCTAGGTCTGATCCTTCCTCGGAGGTTTGGAAGTCCATTTGGGCCCTTAAAGTCCCTTATCGTATTAGGAGTTTCCTGTGGCTGGGCGTTAAGGACAGATTACTGACTAACTCGGATAGGCACAGAAGGCATTTGACGGAGTCTGGAGCCTGCAGTAGATGCAGAGACCATATTGAGTCCTTATGCCATGCCCTCAGGGATTGTTCTAAAAGTAAAGAGGTTTGGAGGAAAATTCTTCCTCACAATTTTTTCTCCTCCTTCATGGCCCATCCTGTGGATGATTGGTTCTCTGATGGTGTTAGGGGTAAGCTTCTATCATTCATGGAGTATGGTAACATTTTATTTTCCATTATCTGTCACCAAATTTGGAAGTGGAGGAATGAGGAGATTTTTGGTGATAAAGCTGTATTTTTTGCCAAACTTAGTTGAGTTCTTCTCCAATAAATTCTCCTCGATTATGGATAGTTACAAGGGTGATTCCATGGCCAGTACTTCCCTGATTAAGAATGTCCAACTTGTGAGTTGGAATAGGCCGAGAGAGGGGGTGGTGAAGCTGAACACTGATGGCTCCTGCCTCAGTAATGGTAAAATTGCCGGCGGTGGAGTTCTCAGAGATGCTGGAGGAGCCTGGCTTTCTGGTTTTTTCCAGAATTTGGGGTTGGGGTCCTCCTTCTCTGCTGAGCTCTGGGGCATCCTCACTAGGATCAGGCTTGCTGGTAGGCTAGGTGTGAAGAGACTGTCTATTGAGTCTGATAATCTGGAGGCAATTAACATGATTAATGATTATCATGCCCTGAGTCTGAAGAATAGCAACCTTATCAAAGCTATTAAAAGGCTTTGCTCCTCCTTTGAGTGTTTTGAGTTCTGTCACATTTTCAGAGAACAGAACCGTATCGCGAATCGCTTGGCAGCGGCTGGCCATGATGGGATGCTTGGAGTATCTACCCTTTCTGATCCCCCTATTTTTCTCTTTCCTCTTCTTTTAGAAGATAGGATTGGGGTTAGCTTTCCTAGGCTGATCCCTTGTTAGGTGTTTTTTGTTGTTTTTTTCCTTTCTTTTTCCTACCAAAAAAAAGTTTCCATCACATTGAACCCGGTGAGGATAATTTCCGTAGGTATTATCTTGTATTTTCCAATTAATCAAAAGTTAAAATTGCCCCTGGAAATGACAACAACTAGAGAAAGAAAGAGGAAAAAATGAATTTGCAGATAAAGTAAAAAAGAAACAAATAGGGTACTAAAACCTACAGTTTGGCCTTCTAAAAGGACTATTTTGAGAGAAACAGTCCTTTAACCGTAGATTAATTAAGGGTGTTGTTAAACCCAACCACAAATTCCCACCCTAGCCCCGTGAAAGGACGAAAATACCCTTTCATGGGTTTTGGGGGAGGGAAAAGTTATTTTTTTTGCGAATCCGACACGCGGGCGTGTGGATATCACGCCTCACCGCGTGGTCGGGCGCCACATACCTCACCATGTGGTCGGACGTGATAGCCACACGCCTTACCGCAAGGTCGGGCATTTGGCTATCACGTCTGACCACGTGGTGAGGCATGCGGCTATCACGCCCGACCACGCGGTGAGGCGTGATATCCACATGCCCGCGTGTCGGATTCGCAAAAAAATAGCTTTTCTCTCCCGTAAATAGGTCGTTAAACCCGTAAATAGGCTGTTAAACCCGTAAATAGGCCGTTAAACCGTAACTACATAATTGTACTTAAAACCTAAAAATACCATACAATTTTAACTAAAATCAGTAACAATAATATAAGTTAATGAATAAATATTATTAATTACAACATATAAAACTAATAATCAAATCCGTTCCCGTAAACTGGCGCATACAGATCACGGTTTGCCCGAATCTCAATCTCTATGAGCACTCTCATCAGCTTCCACTCCTCTTGGTTATAGGTGATGGCATCAGCTAAAACATGAAATCCGCAGTTACCATCTGCTACAACATCATGGAATCCAGTAATAAATGGTACGATGAGACTTTGAACCCGATGTAAATGGTGGTAACCGGCGATATCCGCATCAAATCCGACTGAAAATATTAATATATGAAATTCATCAATAAAAATATATTTACTTTAACTTCAACATATATATTAATGAAATAAAATATACTCGGCATCTGGTTGTTATGCACAGATGAGGATGAGGAACGACCTCGACTACGACCACTCCTCGAACCTGATGACCGTGCTCGACCTCGTTGACTGTACTCCCATGCACTCGGATTTCGTTTCGTTGATGAATTTCCCTTTGGTCTACCCCTAACAGTGTCTTTGACCTCAGGTTCTTTGAAGCCACTCTATTCCGGGTTTATCTGATCATGAATGTACATCGATATGCTGTGCACCATTGAAGGATCTAATTTTTCAACCTTTTCCACAAGAGATTGAAAAAATCGGTGATCCTTAGACCCGTCAGCATATACTGGAGCAGTAACTGGTATGTCACTCAACCCTTCAAATGCAAGAGATCTCCAAAAAGGATGGATACGGTCAACACAAACCGATTCATCTGTGTCAATATATGTTTTAAGCTCACATGCACACGGAATGCCATGAGTCATGGGCAACACACATCCTCATTCACTTACCACATCCATACTCAATCCGTGCATACGCTTGAGCTCATCATTTAGTACAGCCAAGCAGTAATGTGAAACGTGTAAGTCGAGATACGTGAAAGGTGCTCCACAGTGATTCACCGCAGATCTTCTTCTCGAGTCCTCGAGTGAGTATCTGATTATATACAGTGAAGGATTACAAAACTAATGTATTAAATTTTAAAAGATTAAAGCAAATAACAAAATAAACGTCTTACTTGATCGCCTCGATCTGAGCCTCAATGTCCTTATGCACCTTCGCCCACACTGTATCGAGTGCACCAGTAGATGAATTCAACCACTGTTTCAACTGTGCATGTGAACTCTCCACTCGACAGGTTGTGGTGTTTCCTAAGTGCAACACCTTGTTCGTCCATGCTCGACAAAACTTCTCTTTATGCACTAGCCACGTGGTCTCCACGTACTCTATCACACGAGGCCAATTGGTTGTAGTATTCTTCATGGCTACCACTGCCGCCTTATATTCGTCTACTGTCGAGGCTTCAATTATACGTTTCCATTTGGAATTCTTAAAAATTTCACCAAACCTCTTCATTCCACTCAACTTGCCTACTCTATCCTCCACATCTTTATTAATATGCCATGTGCACAATAAATGATGAGTATGAGGAAATACCTCACGAACCGGACGCATCATTCCTAACTTCCGGTCTGTAGCAATGGCTGTTGGATGCACATCAGCTTGGAGCAAAAGCTTCAATTTTTGTAACACCCACATATAACTACCCTCAGTTTCATCCTTCATGATTGCATAAGCGATCAAGAAGTTTTTGTTTGAAGGCGTCATTCCAATGATTTCAAAGAATGGCATCTTATACTTGTTTGTTTTATATGTTGAATCCATACCAACAAACAAGTAATAAGATCGGAACAATGTGACCGATGTTGGATGTGCCATAAATAAGTGAGTCACAACATTGCTGTCTGGCACCGCTTGCGTCCAATGTATATAGTCCTTATCTATAGCAAGTCGATAAAACTGACCGATTACATCTCGACCCTCATAGCTCTCAGTCCTGATTTTCTCCCTGTAGTTATAGACATGTCTTTATGTCGGGAAATCCTCCGGATGTTTTTATTTGATTGTAGCAAAAATAGCACAAGGCTTAGCTTGAGCTGAACTCATTTCACGAACAAGTTTTTTTGGAACCCGGGCTTAGTCCACTCATCTGTCTGTAGCCTTGACGATATACAGCCAACTGATGACAGTGCTATCCTCTATCTCCAGGAATCACATTCACAACCCAACCGCCCAATTCAGCGATTTCCAGAACCTTTATCTGGAATTTGCAACCACAGTACTTTGTTTTTGTATTCTTCCGTAGTATAACATCCATATCCTTTTTCCTTTTATAATTCTTAACACCACGGGCACATTTAACCAATGTCCACTTTGACTTGGCCCCCGTCTTGTGCGACGATGTGGTTAACTCGAACCCGATCCCAATTGCCGTCTGTTTTGCCCAGTTAACAGCTTCATGATATGTTTGAAACGTTTTTTTGGGATAAAAATGCGAACTGTAATCTATGTCGTTTCCATTAAATTCTTCCCACGAAACCTCCTAGAAATGATAAATAACCAACATTACATTCCAAAACGTGACATTTCTATAGCATTTCGGTGTCTAAACCCGGAAAATAGCCACAAATATGCTCGGGCGTGTGAGCATCACGCCTCACCATGTGGTGGGGTGTATGAGCATCACGCCCGACCATGCGGTGGGGCGTATGAGCATCACGCCTCACTATGTGGTGGGGCGTATGAACATCACGTCCCACCTCATGGTGGGGCATGTGGCTATCACGCCTCACCATGTGGTGGGGCGTGATACTCATACGCCCCACCACATGGTGAGGCGTGATGCTCACACGCACGAGTGCCGAACCAGATTTTTTTTGAATCAAATTACAGAAATGAAAGGAAGTTCAATCGGAAAAATACCTCGACTTCAGACACAGCATCACTCCCGTCTCTTCCCGGTGATAACGGGTTGCCTTCCATCAAACGTGTTGTCTTTGATTCAGATCAAAATGTATTTGGGAGACTTTGAGAGAGTTTGGGAGGGATTGGAATTTTCAGTTTTTGCTTAAAAGGCGGTTACGTCTTTTTCCGGGGCTGAAAGTGTGAAATTAGGGCTGGTTTTAGTAATCCACTTAATTAAACATATATCCCAAGACTTGTTTGGGCAAGGACCACTATTTCAGAAAGGAAAAATAGATATTGAAAAAGTTTGTTGAAAGGAAACCGAACATTAAACGTGCAGTTCATGAGATAAAATAAGAGAAAAATCAGGATTCGTTTTTTGACCAATTAGTTTATTGAAGAAATCTTTAAAGGAGTAAAAAATATATTGTGGATAAAATTAAAAATATAATTTAGGTACGGGCGTCGTGCGAACGAACGAGCGTGCACATGTGATATATTTGCCAAAACCTTCTAAACACAATTTACAGGTTTATAAAGCCCAAACCTTTATATACCTTTGGAAAGTTTGATAAGTTTCCCATGTGAGATAGAAAAGAAAAAAAAGCTCCTAGAAACAAAGTGCCAATTTACAAATATACCCACACCAAGACTTAGTCTCAAAGCCTTTTCGTACGGGAAGTAGTTGAATAGGATTAGATGTAAGTAGTTGAATGGGATTAGGCGTAACCCTTAACGTTTAATTGTTCTCGCACTATAGAGCTTATTAACAAATGACCATTAAGGAGCTTATTAACAAATTCGATGTGTTACCAAGTTGGTAACAATCTCCTTGGAACATAAAACAGTATAAAATCTATATTTTTAGTCCCTATTACTTTCTAAAAATTTACAATTTTAATACCTATATATTAATTAAACTATTTTTTCTATGTAACTTTGATACAGATCGGTTTTATCTGAAAGTTTTAATCGTAAACTTACAAAGATATTTCTTCTCTAGCTAAACTAGAAGGAGTGAATCCCAGGTTTTATGGACTAAATCCATAGGAAATAAGAATTCCCCATTGTTGAAGGTAAAAACCCTAACAAGCTTCTTGAAGAAGAATTTTAATTTGATTAATAAAAAGTTAACTATTACAATGACAAAGAGATGAATTTATATCATCTAAAACCCTAGTTGCCAAATTACAATAAAGGGTAAAGGCTATAACTAAATGGAATAATACGATAAGGGTAAAATGGGTTAATATAATAAGGGATGGCATGAGTGTAAATATAGGAGTGGTAGAGTTGTAATTAGGGGGTGGCAAATGTGTAAATAAGGAGAGGCAAGGTTGTAAATAAGGGAGACAATAAATGGTCCCCAACACAAGAACTTGGTGAAGAAGCATCCTCCAGGTGGGACATGCCCCGCGTGAGTCTTACTACGCCCCGCGTAATTGACCTTCTGAACTTGGGCATATCGTTGATGAGGTTTACGCGTGGCGTCTCTGGTACTACGCCCCGCGTAGTTGACCTCCTGGGTAGAACTCACCCCGGATGCCTGATCTGCGCCTCGCATATGAGGAGACACGCCCCACATGCATGAGCTCTTGAACTGTCCTCCATACATAGGACCTTCCACGCTCCGCGTACGAGAAGGTACGCTCGCATGCTCTACTGGTTGCCTTTGTCCTCGTCCTTCGCGGTTGGCTCTCCCCGGGTCTCGCACTTCGCTGCTTCCTTCCTTCTTAGGTGGCTCTCAATAGCCCTCACTAGCTTCGACACTAAGCTCTTGACCCCTCGGCTTCAGGGTTGTTGCTAGTGGAAAGATGCTCGCATCATACACTCTCTCTTAAAAAGAACTTGACCCCAAGTTGCTTGCCATATGTTGATGAGACGTGTTCATTGTGAACGGACCCAAGCTTTCAAATCGAAGCAAGGTGTTGCCCGAGATGAATTCAAGAAGTCCACTATGCATATTATCGGGCTCACCTTCTCCTCACGAGCTTTTCCCCATATCTCCACAAGTGCCTCATCCCGGACTTCATTTTCCGTGGTACTCATCTCCCAATCCCACCAATCTCGGATGCTCTACCAACATCGAATGGTATGTCTTGGCGAAGCTTGTCAAACCACTTCCCAATACATGCTTAGGTGATCTTCCAACGTCCCTCATTTGGTTGCACGGACCACCCATGGATCCCCTTGATCTCCCCATCACGAACTTGAGGAATCAACACAATCTTCTTCCGCTCTTGGCCTACCTCGAATTGAATGCCCCGACGACACGTATCAACCCAATTAGAATCAATCTCATAAATATTCTTCAAAACCCCAACATGATCTTGAGTCGAATATGCCCGGAACTCAATGTACCTCACACCATCAACCCGGATGCTAAGTTCAACCTCCATTTTCTCATAGCCGACCTCAAAAGGCATGTACCGGCGCTATACATCAACCCCAATTGGAGCGATCCCTTGAGTACTCTTCACAACTCAAACATGACTTTGAGTTGAATATGCCCGGACTTTGCTATCATTCATTCCACTAACTCGGCTATCATGCTTAATCTCTCCTTGCCCATGGCCCACATCAAATGGAATATCCCGGCAACATTTGTCAACCCACATCATAGTGAACCCAAGCACACACATAGTAGCTCCATCCTCACCTTGGGTTAACAATCTCGGAACTTCAAGACTTGCCACCTTACTAACTTGGCCCTCAATCCCCAAGTCTTGAATTTCTTTTACCTTCTCAACATCTCTCGGGCGGCTATTGATACGGTTGCGACGCCTAGGTAGAGCTTATGAAATATATATTATGATAAATGCGTTACGACTATGGATGTGATCTTCTTAAATGCTCTATCTCTACTAGACGCTACCACTTAGGGGCAAGTGTATCCCGTTGTATCAAGTAATAATCCGGTTAAGATCGAGTATCGAATCCACGGGATTTATAACTACAAGTATTAAACGACTCGATTTTATATGTTATCTAAGCGGTGAATACCTTGGGGTTGATGTGGGAACCAACTACAAACTACTCCTAACTACGGGTGAGACAGATTTATATAACGAAAACTCTACGAAGTGATACGGATGATGATAAGTTATAAATATGATAAACAATGATTCTAAAATATACGGTTAATGATTTACTCATGCAATGACGACTACGTGTAGTGTGACCGACCCGTGAAGTACTTAGACTACGTGGTTCCTAGTCAAGGCGTGTCTAATGCTTGGGATTATAAATTAGGGCCCATAAGTTTCGTGGCTTGTTAATTCCTACGGTTTCCGGTTTGTCACTTCTGGTAAGGCAACACCTATATGAATCCCTAAAGATAGCCCGAATGGCGTCGAAAATCACGTCCTCCTACACAATAATCAATTACGAATATCGAAACAAGTAGCAAGCATCAACACATATAAAGAAGTAGAAATTGTAAATCATAAATTATAAATATGGAAAATGTAAATATGGAATACAACCAAGCCTAATACATAGGAAGAGTACAAGCTAATTAGCAAGTGAAAAAGGGGAGAATCCGCCCTCGGAACTAGCTAACCGGACTCAAAGCCGTGTCTTAGGACTTGGAGGTGGAACTCTCGAGCTTGGTGAATGAAGACGGAGTGGAACTTTGACAGAATGCCGGAATGAACGAACAAGCTCTCAAGGTGATAGAGTTTCGCTATATAAAAACTGAATCTAAAACTACCTACAACTCAAGAACTCGCTATAAAATCTGGTTATATCAAGTGGTGTCCCTAAATGAGTGCTAGTCACTCTTATTTATACACATCAAGCTAGGGGTAGAATTGTAAGTTCACAAGATACAAGTATGGAGATACATTATTTCTGCAGAATTCTCATGACACGCCCCGCGTAGGGTAAAGGACGCCCCGCGTATTGGCCCATTTCGTCAATAATTTCATGCATGTGGACCAATTGCAAAATTTGTTGTCTCAACCACGCCCCACGTAGAATGATATACGCCGCGCGTGTTTGAGCTCCTGAGATTTAATCGCTTGAATTAAGGCTTTTACGCCCCGCGTAGCCTGAAGAACGCCCCGCGTATATAAGTCCCTGGATCTTTTAGGTTCAAGAACTCCCATATACGCCTCGCGTGTAAGGTGGGACACCCCGCGTAGAAGGTTGACTTTGGGAGACCATGCAGTCTGACATTCATGGTTGAGCTTACCATTGCTTCTACGCCTCGCGTGGAAGGTCATACGCCCCGCGTATCAGTGGGTGAAGCCCACGTGGTGCCTGCAGATTTGAGCAATCATTTCTGACTGGATGTTCCATGCCCCGCGTGTACCGGTGGAATTTGCTCCTTATTCGTACCTGAAATACAATTCTCGAGAGCCGAGTTAGTTTGACGTTTTATTTTCTAAATTTAATAAAAAATAAAGATAATTAACTGAGAGTACGGATTTTATTTTTATTTCGTTATTTTATTAAAAACACTCTATTTTTGCAATTAGACTTATTTATTTAATCCAAAATTAAACCGTAAATCACGCTAAAAGATATGGACAAAATGCCCCTATCAGCTATCCCCATTCATCAAAGACTTCACAAACCCCACTCTCTTCATCACAAGATTGCTTCTCATTGACTCCTCATAGGGTTGATGCTTCTTCAACAAGCACCACATATACCCCCACACATACATAGCAATAAAGCGTAAAATAATGAGTTCCGAGTTTACCAAGTCTTGACCTCCTTCCATCTTTTCTATGTACCCCGGGAAGCCATTCCCCTTCAATGAACAATCACCAAAGCCCACAACAAGATCACCCCTCATGGTTCCATCATCGGGAAGGTTCTCCCTCAACATAAAGTTCCCCTTTCTCACAATAAGATCACCTCTCATGGGATCATCATAGGGAAGGTTCTCCCTCAACATACACATCCAAGATTCCAACACAAATATCTCAACAAAGCACAAAAGAATAAGTTCAGATTTTACCAAGTTAGTGATTCGATTCTTTTGCATGTGGCATGTGCTAGGCATCTCAGTGCTATCAATAGGCCTCATAGAGTAACCTTCCTTCTCCTCTCTAGAGCGCATCTCACCATATGTAGAGCTAAGTGCACTATCTCCCGAATCCCATGCTATGTCATGTGGTAGCTTCCTTAAAGGTGGAAGTCCTTTAGGTGGCTCATTGAAAGACGTGCTTATCACCCTTGAACATCGGCTCTACTTCCTCACTTCCAACTTTGCTACCCCCTTCTCAACCTCATTCTCCTCTTTGGATTTGACTTCACTAGGAGAGTGGCTAGCTAGCTCATCCATGGAACCCAAGTCAAGATGATTCAATGTCTCAACCGTTCCACCAATGCACTCATTCACACTCAACTCCCGAGTTGGACAATCTTCCAAAGTGGTCTCCGTTTTCTTACTATGAGAACTCTTCAAAGGTGTAAGGACATATCAGATTCTGCCGTATGGTGTAGGTGTTACTTCTTCCCGCATGTGAGGCATCACAATCAAATTGACATGGCCTACCAAGTAGCACATCACAAGCACCTATCTCCACAACATCACACATAGCTTCATCCCTATAAGCTCTAATAGTGAAAGGAACTTTACACCAATGAGTAACTTGAAGCTTTTCCACCTCGTTGACCCAACCAAGGCAGTAAGGTCTAGGATGTGGCTCGGGAACCAACCCAAACTCGCTTATGGCGAACCGACTAATGATATTAACTTGGCTTCCTCCGTCGATCACCATCTCACATTTCTTCCCAAGAACTAAGCATTGAGTTCTAAATAATCAATGACGTTGGCTAGACTCCTCTTCACTAGGCATTGGCACCCTAGACACCAAATACACATTATGCTCATTGCCATCATCATCAACTTCATAAGTGTCTTCATCTTGGCTCCACTCAACACCTCTCGCCTCATCCTCATCTTGGAACCGATTTTCTTCCTCATCATAAACATCTTCATTTCGGTTCCACCCAACATTTCCCGATTCATAGTCATCTCAGAACCGACCTTCATCATACTCATAAGTGTCTTCATTTCGGTTCCACCCAATATTTTCTGACCCATAGTCGTCTCGGAACCGATCTTCATCATCATAAGCTTCTTCGCTTCGGTTCCACTTTACATTTTCCAACTTATCATCATGATGGAACCTACCTCCATCATACTCATAGATATCTTCATGGTAGTTCCGTTCAACATCCTCCAACTCATCATCACAATAGAATCTACCTTCATTATCTTCATCAGGATCCCCGTGTCGATTCCACTCAACACAACGATGCTCACTCTCATCATAGTAGACTCTATCTTCGCCTTCCTCATAAGCAGCCCCATATTGGTTCCACTCAATGCGTCGACGTTCATCCTCCCCATGGTAAACTCTACCATCTTCATCATAATCAAACTCATATGCACTATGACAAAGTTCACCATCCTCACATATCTTATCTTCGGAAGCGTGCTTTCTCTCTTCAACCTCATCCTCGAACTCGCCTTCATAATAATCACATTCCTCATCTCTTACTAGCTCATTCTCGGATTGGTTCTCCTCTTCATCAATCTCCTCTTCTTCATGGTTGTATTCAAATTTATTTCCATCTTCATCCACGATCCATCTTTTCCCACGAACTCTCGTTTCCTTCCACTTCTCCCTATAGTTTAAGCCGGATAACCCATTTGAATAGTTACCCGACCCAAACAACATGTTACACCCCCACTATAGTTGAACCACCAACATCTCTCCCATCTCTATAGTCATCAACCTCCACACATAATGGAATTTCATCATTCTTCCCAAAGAGGTTAATAAGCCCAAGGTCACTCTCTCCCTCCTCAAGAGTAATACCCCCACTTTCCTCACACACACAAGTAAAGTTATGCTTAAGGGGTATTTTATCAAACACATGGGGAGCATCCCTTGCAACACGGGTTTCCTCAACATCCTCACCTACAAGAACTCCTTCCTCCTCATCCACACATGAATCCACATTCTCATTCACAACATCATTATCAAATAACCCACAATGAGAATCTAAATCCACTTCAACACTACAAACAACACCACAAACATCCAATCTCTTCCTAGCAATAGGACAATCCATAACTTCAACATTAGAAATTGGAAGTTTGGGATTTACCTTTTCAATGTGTAAAGGAGGAAAGATTGGTGATGAATCTTTAGGAGGGACTTCCATGGTTGGTTGGGAGCTATTTCGGCATTCTTGCTTGAGACTCTTTACGGATTCTGTAAGCTTCCTCATTAGCTTGTTCATCACCCGAAAATCCTCCTTATAACTCGCGTGTTTCCTTCTCACGATGGCTTCGAGATTCCCCAACGCCTTGTTGAAGGTGTATTCGGATCTATGAGAGGGACTTGGTTGAACCATAGTCGAAAGAAGTCTCCGTTCAAGGAAAACGATCGGCTCTGATACCAACTGATACAGATCGGTTTTATCTAAAAGTTTTAATCGTAATAAGCAAAATCTTACGGTGACATCTAATATTATAACAAAATGTACAACCATGAATGATAGTGCTATGTGTTGTAAATGATTAGAATATTCTATGTTTTGTAAATCAAACGAACACAAGAAGAAGAAGAATTACAGTCGTTGTAAAACTTATTCTCGCTGTAAATATTATGCAGGACGAAAGTTTTCTCCTTAGTTAAATCAAAAGCAGCTATTTGAAGACATTTATATGGGGAAGAATGTTCAAGTATCTTCCATGAATTTGTTTTTAATGAAAAAATTTGAGTCTGAGAATTATTCCAAACTCCTACAATTTTGTAATCCACGGAACATGAATCATAACCGAACCCAAATGCACAAAAAGCATTTGGCATTGGTGCAGATATTTTTTTAAATTCACCTGTGAGTGGATTCCATATAAACCAGGAGCTCCCTCCCTTACAGGGGCTTAGACAAATCAATCCATGTGTTGACCCTATGATTGCAGATGGTTCTTTTATTTCATCGGGGAAATTGATTTTGCGTGATTCATAACCACCAATATGGTTATTATAAAAAGTAAGATCCTTAGATAATTGTGATTGTTCCAAATGAAATTTGGCAAATTTATGGTCTTGAGAAATTAAAGTGTACCATTTTTTGGAGACGGTTTTGAATCTGAGAAGCGATCGTTTCGAGTTGAGATCCTTTTCACCTTGGCGTTTCGATGACCAATTTGATTCGTGGACAACCGAGCAGGAGCCCTAAGCTGTGAGCTTGAAAGTATCTCTTCTGTTATGTCTTGGGGAAGATGAAGAAATGCCATTGTTGTCCAAGCGGCTAAAACCCTAACCAGTATTTCGTTTTGATGAAAGGGAAATACATAGACGTCGTGTGGATATTGTATTTGCTTTAGTCTATAATCATATGAGGTTTTATTCCTTACATTATGCTTGTTGCACTTCTTCATTTTTTATCGAATGAAATGACAAGCATTTATCTTAAAAAAAAAATCAAACAAACAAACATTGACTAAGCCAACATTCTTTTTTTTTTGGTAGGAGACTAAGCCAACATTCTAATTCTTTAAAAAAAAAGTAATAAATTCTAGGACAAAGTACACCTATTCACGGTTCCGGGTATCCGCCCGGCCCATTCGTACCCTTAGACTGTGTTTGGACATGAAAATTTCTCTTCAGGTTCGGCCCTGTTAAAGCCTGCTTCTTTTTTGGGCAAGCTTGGGGTTTATAAAAATAGCACGAGCCAAGTCCGGCCCGACCCGTCTATTAATACTATTTAATAAATTTATATATTAATATTTATTTTTAAATGATTAAAAATTATACATGTATATTTAGGTGGACTTATATGGACTGGGCTTGTGATTTAATTTTTGAGCCTGAACCCAACCCAAGCCTGTCTAAATTAACAGTGGGTTGGACTGGGCTTGGACTGAGTATTTTTACACAAAAGTCCATTGGGCCCGGCCTGAGCCTTGTCCAACTCGGCCCATGGACAGGTCTAGGACAAAGTAAAAAACATGTTCGTGATTTGTCTATTTTGTAAATAAGGATATTTAAAAGCTTACAAATATAGATATGTAGTATATGTTTTTTTACAAAACAAAATATTTGAAATATTACACTGTTAAGTTTAACAATCAAGAGCACTTTTAATATTTTCTTAATTATATTTATATATTGACATAGTACAAAGTCTAAATCAAATTGCAACCGTAAAAAATAAACTTAAATATCAATTTAGTTTATAAAAAACCAAATTAGTGATACGGATCGGTTTCGGGACGTGTTAGTTTTAATCGTAAACTAACAAAGATGTTCTTCTCTAGCTAAACTAGAAGGAGTGAATCTCGGGTTTTACGGACTAAATCCGTAGGAAATCAAAGATCCCCCATTGTTGAAGGTGAAAACCTTAACAAACACTTCTTGAAGAAGATGATATAATTTTGTATTGATAAAAGTTAAGGAATTACAATGAAAGAGATGAATTTATATCATCTAAAACCTAATTGTCAAATTACATAAAAGGGCAAATTACATAACTAATTAAAATATAAAGGTAAAGGTAAAGGGTAAATTGGGTTAATGGTAAAGGGGTGGCATGATTGTAAATAAGGAGTGGTAGAGTTGTAATTAGGGAGTGGCAAAGGTGTAGTTAAGGAGTGGTCCCTAGCATGAAGAACTTGGTGAAGAAGTATCCTACAAACGGGACACGCCCCGCGTAGGTCTGGCTACGCCCTGCATGGTGCAGCTTTTGATCCTGGTGCGTCTTGTTGATGGGGTTTACGCATGGCGTCTCTGGTGTTACGCCCCACGTAGTTGGCCTCTTGGGTAGAACTCGTTCCGGATGTCCGATCTGCACCCCGCGTATGAGGAAGCACGCTCCGCGTCCTTGGGAGTACACCCCACGTACATGACCTCATGGAACTGGTTCTCTTTGAAGGTTCGATCCACGCCCCGCGCACTGGACAACACGCTCCGCGTGGAATGCCCTAGTGACCCCTTTCCCGCGTTGGTTTCTTCCTTTTCCCTCGGCTTCGGATTCACGCTCCGCGTGTTCTATTTTGCGCCCCGCATATGAGTGCTAGATGCCCTCATCATACTCCTCTTCTTCAAAAGAGTTGGTCCCCAACTCAACTATAGAACAAGAATGGTGCTTGGTAGGTGCGATCCACTCCATATGTTGTCGGTTTCTCCTTCTCTTCATGAACTCTCCCCACACACCAACTTGTGTCTTGTCCCCGGTCCTCATCCCCCGTAATGCTCGCCTCAATATCCGACCGACATCGAATGGAATATCTCGACGAAGTTGATCAAACCAATCCTCCACAATATATTGGAAGCTCCTCCACACTCCCACGACATGTCGAACCGACCAACCCCGGATCTCCTTTTTCTCCACTTCACGAACATGGACATTGATCACAACTTCATTCCGCTCATGGCCGACATCAAATGGGATGTCCCGACGACACTTGTCAACCCATTTCTTAATGATCCCATGAACACTTGTATCGATTCCTTCTTTGTCTTGGATTAAAAATCTCGCGGCTTCTCGAGTCGCCTCTTCACTAACTTGGCCACTATCCCGCCATTCTTGAATTTCTTCCATTCTCTCTACATCACCCGGACGGCCATTCCCATTCACCAAATACTCTTTGAAGCTCAGTCTCTTCACCATAAAACCACTTCTTATTGACTCCTCATAGGGTTGATGTCCCCTTAACAAGCACAACACATACCCCAACACATGCATCTCAATCAAGAACAAAATAACCAGTTCCGAATTTACCAAGTGGGAGGCTCGGTTCATTCCTAATGTGCATGTGCTAGGAATCTCATTTCTTCCTAGAGGCATCACAAAAGACCATTTATCTGTTTCCTTGAAGCTCAAACGACTATGAGGAAGATATAGCATACGACCTCCGGGATCCTAAGCAATGTCACATGGTATCTTCCCCAAAGGTAGAATGCCCCGTGGTTGTCCGTTGAAGGACACATACTTCCCATCTTCGGACGTTGGTCCCACATCACCAATTTCCTCCATTCCCTTTCGGAACTCTCGCTCATAATAGTCAAGTTCACCTTCGTTAACTAGCTCAATGTTGAAGTTTCCTTCTCCATCAATCTCCTTTCGTAGCTCATCTTCTTCTTGACCATATGGAATTTTGCTTCCCTCTTTGTCCTTGATCTATTCTCTCCCATGACCTATCGTTCCTAGTGGCTTCTCTCCATAGTCCAAGCCGACTAACTCACGTGTTAAGCCGCTTGACTCCAAAGACATGCAATCACCCAACATAGTTGAACCACCAACATCTCTCCGATCTCCATAGTCATTAACCTCCACATATAATGTGATTTCCTCATTCTTCTCAACCTCAAAATCAATGCCCTCACTTCCGTCAAGCACATCAATGAAGTTATGTTCAAGGGGCATTTTTATCAAACACAAAAGGAGCATCCCTTGCTACATGGGTTTTCTCTTTTTTAACACACACAAAGTCAACCTCCCCCATGTTCTCACATACAAGCATCCCTTCCTCCTCATCCACAAATGAGTCTAAATCCTCCTCCACAATTGCATTATCAACAAATCCACAAGAAGAATCTAAATCCCCTTCAACATCACAAACAATATCACAAACATCCAATTTCTTCCTACCAATAGGACGAACCACAACTTCAATATTAGAAATTGGAAGTTTAGAGTTTACCTTTACAATGTGTGATGGAGAAAAGATTGGTGATGGATCTTTAGGAGGAACCTCCATGGTTGGTTGGGAGCTATTTCGGCATTCTTGCTTGAGACTCTTTACGGATGTCGCAAGCTTCCTTGTTATCTCGTGTATCACTCGAAAATCCTCCTTAGTGCTCTCTTTATACCTCCTCACGATGGCTTCAAGATTTTCCAACCCCTTGTTGAAGGTTTCTTCATATCTTGAAGATAAATTTGGTTGAACCATAGTCGAAAGAAGTCTCCGTTCAAGGAAAATGATCGACTTTGATACCAACTAATACAGATCGGTTTCGGGACGTGTTAGTTTTAATCGTAAACTAACAAAGATGTTCTTCTCTGGCTAAACTAGAAGGAGTGAATCCCGGGTTTTACGGACTAAATCCGTAGGAAATCAAAGATCCCCCATTGTTGAAGGTGAAAACCTTACCAAACACTTCTTGAAGAAGATGATATAATTTTGTATTGATAAAAGTTAAGGAATTACAATGAAAGATATGAATTTATATCATCTAAAACCTAATTGCCAAATTACATAAAAGGGCAAATTACATAACTAATTAAAATATAAAGGTAAAGGATAAATTGGGTTAATGGTAAAGGGGTGGCATGATTGTAAATAAGGAGCGGTAGAGTTGTAATTAGGGAGTGGCAAAGGTATAGTTAAGGAGTGGTCCCTAGCATGAAGAACTTGGTGAAGAAGTATCCTACAGACGGGATACGCCCCACATAGGTCTGGTTACGCCCCGCGTGGTGCAGCTCTTGATCCTGGTGTGTCTTGTTGATGGGGTTTACGCGTGGCGTCTCTGGTGTTACGCCCCGCGTAGTTGGCCTCCTGGGTAGAACTCGTTCTGGATGCCCGATCTGCACCTCGCGTATGAGGAAGCACGCTCCGCGTCCTTGGGAGTACGCCTCGCGTACATGACCTCCTGGAACTAGTTCTCTTTGAAGGTTCGATCCACGCCCCGCGCACTAGACAACACCCTCCGCGTGGAATGCCCTAGTGACCCATTTCCCCTGTGGGTTTCTTCCTTTCCCTCAGCTCTGGATTCATGCTCTGCGTGTTCTATCTTGCGCCCCGCGTATGAGTGCAAGATGCCCTCATCATTTAGGGATTTATTCTTTTGGGGTTGTGCTTTGTCTATACATAAGAATAGTTTTTTAATATAAAAATGCATTTGGTTATAGTAAGAACTTAACTGTGTAGTTATAATACTTTGTTTTGTCAATAAAACATATCATAGAACTCTATGTAAACTTTTAAACGAAATATATCACCACAAACATTTTTTTTTGTACTAATTGATTATGATATAGTCCATTTTTCCAATTAGTTATTATTATTATTTTAAATTATTACTTTGGTAAATTTCTATTTGCAAGGTTTTTTTATAATGTTTTTCCATTTTTCGATTCGAGGATCGTTGGTTACTCTTAAATTGATCTACTCTCAATTAAAGTTTTTTTTACGTACGTTAAGACTCAAACTCAAGATCTAGTTTCAGGGCTGACGATGGACATAAGCTAAGAATGTGGCTGACCAACGCCCAAAGTTAAAAGGGGTCCAAATTTTTTATTATTATTATATAGTATTTTTTTTTAATAAATGTAGTTATAATATCTATTCAGATCTAAAAAGTGACCAAATAATATAATATTTTAGATCAAGATGTGTTCAAATTTGTATATTAAACTTTTAAATAGATTTTTTTTTATTAGACACCACTTATCTCTTAGTTCGTCTATGACCCACCAAATGTTAGGACCGACCATGCTAGTTTAAGTGACTTGAAACTCTTAACCACTCAAACCAACCTTGGTTATTAAGTTTTTCAATTTTTAGTATTTATTAGTTCTATGTAAAAAGCCTTTTAGAACAAGAAAGATATATTCCACGTGTTTTAGAATGTTATTACATAATTAAAAAAATAGAGTAAAATTGAAGTTATTAATTGTTCAACTATAAACCTTGTATTTCCTAATATTGCAATCGCAATATCCCGATCTTGATTATTTTACTTTTTTAAGACGTGTGCAATGCATTTTTCGCATTTAACTTACTTTTTTTGCAACCGATTGATCAATTGATTACATTTTACACAAGTTCAGTGAGCTAACTGAACATTTTATATAAGTTCATGAGGCTATTAAAACACTTTGAAAATTCAGGAAACTCAATCAAAATTTTACGATAAATTCAAAGGGCAAATGATGTATTAAGCCTATATAAATTTTTAGAATTATTTAAATTGAATGTCCCTATCAATTTAAATAATTCTAAAAATCTAACTTTATAAGTTCACATTCTATCTATTTATATGTTCACGTTCAGACTGTCTCAAATTGATAGACTACTTTGCAAATTTGGTCAGTTCTGAATCGTTAATCTACGTGGTACAAATAAAGGGTGTTTGCGGAATATATACACTAGATCTGTCCATCGGTCGGGCTCCGGCTGGGCTTATAGGGTTTTTAGATAAAAATACTCAGTTCAAACCCAGCCCATTCCATTATTAATTTAGGCGGGTTCGGACCAGACTGGGTTTGAGTTTAAAAATCAAGGGAAACTTATACAGAAATTCACTTTTTAAAAATTATTTACAACGATGTCAAGTCATAATTTTAGATTATGTCAAACAAGTAAAATCAGTATCTTTAATATATTTTAAGGATTAAAATTTATAAATTAGAAGTCTAGAATATATTTTTTAGGGTTTATGATTTATGAATTGGAGTCTAGAATTTTTAAATTATGCTGTAAAATCATAGTAAATATAGAATAATGACATATGACTTGGTTGTAATTTTGTAATTAATTATGATATTTATGTATTTGACTCAAAAATCAAATACCAAGCTCAACCTATATATATATATATATATATATATATATATATGTATATAGGTGAGATCCAATGTGACAAGAGCTTATGGTGTGATAAGAAGCTTATTGTGTGACATAACAAAACTACGTAGTTTTGGCAAGAAAATTCAATTCAAAAAACACGCGTCAAGTTGATTCTCCTCCCTTCCTCACACAGAAAACGCACGAATCAAAGTTCATTCTTCACCATTCGATTTTCTTCTTCTCACCATTATCGATCGATTTGTAATATGTATTCAGATTAATCTCCGATTTTCTTCTGCTCACCATTATTGCTCGATTTTCTTCTCCTCTGAATTTTCGATCGATTTTCTTCTCTCAATATTACTGATCGATTCTCTTGTCCTCAACATTATCGATCGATTTTTCATCTGTATTCATATAATTCACTCTGAATATGGAATCCGAACACCAAAATATGGAATCTGAAGACCATAATCAGTCCAATATGACACAGAACAACATCATCTTCTGGTATTTTGCTTATATCTGCAACTTGAAATTTTTCAGATATATATTGAAATATTGAGATCTGTTTACATTAATAATAGTTGTTCTAAACTTATTCTCTGTCTTGATAATAGATTTCTTACACTAATTATTCACAAAGGCTGTAGACTAAATTCTACCAAATTGTACCACTTGTTCCATGTAACTATATCATCTGTTCCAACTAAATGTATGGTTTGTTCCGAGTGAATTATATCTGCTATATATTGAAAATATTGATATCTGTTTACATTAACAATTTATGAAATGTCTTGATAATATATTTCTTACACTAATTATTCACAAAAATTGTAGTCTGAATTCTAACAAATTGTATCACTTGTTCGATGTAACTATATCATTTGTTCCAACTAAATGTATGATTTGTTCTGAACTAATGTACCATTTGTTTCAAGTACATCTTTGTCCTAATCTTGATTCTCTTACCTGTTTTGTAGATTTGCTTTTGCCTAGTTACTCTTCTACTGCAATTTTACCTTACACACCAGAAGTAATCACAAGACTCAGTCCTAAAATTATGGGTGCCTAATTGTTCAAATGAGTTAAAACCTGCTCTTGGAATGATATTTGAGAATTATGATAAAGCTCAAGAATTTACAAATCATATGCATGTGCTGCTGGATTTAATAGTAGGGTATCAACATCAAGAAAGAAACAAGGTGTTATAAAAGAACAATTTTTTTGTATGCAATTAAGAAGGTTACAAACATCACAGAAAAAAGTGACATCCAGTGATATAAAAACCAGAAAAAGGACACCCAGTCGTGTAGGATTCAGTGTTAAAATGATTATTAAACTTTCTGACAATGGAATCTATGAAGTGACACAGTTTAAAGAAGAACATAATCATATCCTTTACACTCCAGGCTATGTACAATATCAAAAAGAGGGTATGAAGATGAACCTTTCACTCAAAAAGATGATAGTTAATAATGCAAAGGTAAACCATCTTCTTCATAATAATTATGCATTGTAAATACTGAAATGTTTAGTTATAGAATTTTGCTCATTTCATCTAAAAAAAATTCGGATTTGGTTTAATAGATGAATGTTGGTCCTCTGAAAACTTATAGACAAGCAAAGGAACTTTATGGAGGATATGAAAATATTGGTGCATCGAAGATAGATTTAAGAACTTCCAGAGAGACTTGAAAGCATATATTAAGGATTTAGATGCACAAATGTTCGTTGATAATTTTCAGAAAAAAAAGGAGTTATGGAGTGCATTATTTTTCGAATTTGAAGTAGATCAAGACGGCAGACTCTGTAGAGCTTTATGGGTAGACCCTATATGTATAAAAAACTACGCTCTTTATGGTGATATGGTCTCATTTGACACCACATATAGCACATACAGGTACTACATAATAATCTTTGACATAAAATTATTGGTTTCTGCCCTTCATATACTGGTGTTGTAACAGAAAAAATATGTTGTTACAATTCAAATGTCATGTTCTTCCAACAGAAAACTCATTTTTATACTACACTGAACATGTATAATATGATATTTGGACCATTTACTGGGGTTGACAACCACAAAAAAATGTATTACATTTGCATATTGTTTCGTGGCTAACAAAGATATTGCATCATTTGAGTGGGTTTTTAAAACATTTCTCAAAGCAATGGACAACAATGAGCCGACTTGCTTGATAACAGACCAAGATTCAGCAATGATAGTTGCAATAAAAAATGTTTTCAAAAAAACAGAACACAGATTTTGCATGTGGCACATTATGAAGAAGATGTCAGACAAAATAGGTACGAAAAATCATTCTATGCTCTTTATTTTCTATTATCCCATTCAATAAATAAAATGTTCCAACAGAATACATATGTTGTTCCATAAGAATACATAAATTGTTCCAACAGAATATATGTGTTGTTCAATATGCATACATTCAATTTCTTCTAAACTATTTTGTTACTAATACAGGACGACAAATAATGCAAGAAACAGATTTTATCACAAAGATAAATTCTTGCGCGTGGAGTGTAGAATTGGAACCAGAAGAGTTTGAGCAAAAATTGATGGGAATTATTTTGGAATTCAATTTAGAAGAACATGGATGGCTGAAACACATGTATGATATAAGATCAACATGGATTCCAACTTATTTCAGAGACTCATTCCTAGCGGGCTTAATGAGAACAACCTCAAGGTCAGAAAGTGGAAATCACTTCACTTCTTTCACAAAAAGTCATTTAACTCTCATTGAATTCCTCCTCCAGTTTGAGGGTGCAATGGAAGCACAAAGATATGCACAAGGTAAAAATGACTATGATTCCAAACACTCAATACCTATATCTCAAACACCAATTCCTATTGAAAAGCATGGATCAGAAGTATTTACAAGAATGTTCTTTTATGAATTTCAAAAACAAGTGCTAGATGCTTCCTTTAATTGTGGAGTTGATGATATACATAAATACAATGACAAATGCAAAATCAATGTAAGGGAAAAAGGTAGAAAAAAACAACATATCAGGTTGTTTATAATATAGACAATAGTGACACAACATGTTCGTGCAAGATATTCAATAGAGCAGGAATTCCCTGTAGACATATGGTGTTCGTATGGAAGGATAGAATGCTGGAGAGAATTCATGAGCAGTATGTCCTAAACAGATGGAAAATCTTACCAGAGATAACACTGCAAAATAATGTTATAGAAGAATGTGCTAGAACAATGGGTAAGAAAATAATGTTGAATAACTTATGGTCTGAGATTCACATGACTATGTGTTTGGCTGAAGGGGATAAAGAGGACCTAAATAATCTCACAAGAAACATTCAAGCATTGAGGACAGAGTTGGAAGCAAAGAAAAGAAAGAACATCAACAATTCTACTAAAATTCAAGACATATAGATGTTGGTGGGAACAAGTCGGCCCTCTGAAGTTCTAATCAAAGAACCTAAAATTTCTAAAAACAAAGGAACTGGGATTCATGTTACAAACAGTGAGAAAAGATTGAATGGAGAAAAAGAGAAAGCAATTAAACAAACACAAAAAACAAAGGATGTGCAAATGTTGTAATCAATTGTGCCACCACGACATTAGAAACTGTCCAGAAAAAACAAAGAAATAAGGTAAATTCCCTGTCTAAAATTTCTTTCCTCTAGCAGTATATTTTGTTATTTGACTTCATTTGGAAAATATGTGTTTTAATTTGGAACAACTTGTGTTTACATTAATAATATATTGAAAATATTGAGATCTGTTTAAATATGATATATATTGAAAATATTGAGATCTGTTCAGATTAATAATATTTGTTCTAAATTTATTATATGTCTTGATAATAGATTTTTTAAACTAATTAATCAAAAAGGTTGTAGTACAACATGTTCCATATAACTATATCATTTGTTTCAACTGAATATATGATTTGTTCTAAATAAATGTATGATTTATTCCGAGTTAATTTATGATTTGTTCCGAGTTAATATATGATTTGTTATAAGTACTTGTGTTTAATCATGTAATAAAAACAAAAATAAAGCAACCTCTGGAAGAAATAAGTAAAAACATAACAAAATATATCATTAAAAAATAAAGGGTAAATTCCAAAAAAAAAACCATGTGGTTTGATGTTCTTCCAAAAAAAACCCTTGTGGTTTGTTATTACAAAAAAAAGGACTGTAGTTTGCGCCGTTAACCAAAAAACGGAAAATGGCTTAACAGTGTTAAAATGCTGATGTGACACAGGGGTAAGGTTGGAAATTCGATTTTTTTTTATTTTTTTCCTCTCTCTCCTCCTTCTTCTTCTTCCTTCTTCCTCTTCCTCTTCCTTCTTCTCCTTCTTCTCCTTCTTCTTCTTCTTCCTTCTTCTTCTTCTCTCCTCCTTCTTCTTCTTCCTTCTCCTTCTTCTTCTTCTTTTTCTTTTTCCTTTTTCTTTTTCTTCCTTCTTTTTTTTCTTTTTTTTTTTAAGTTTTCGGAAATCTGGATCCAGATTTCCAGAAATTTCCAGATTTTCGAAATTTTTTCAGAAATCTGGTCCAGATTTCTGGATTTTCCCTAGAAATCCGGAAATTTTCCAGATTTTTGGAAAATTTCAGTGTCCGAAATTAAAAAAAAAAGAATAGAGGAAAAAAAGAAAAAGGAAGAAGAAAGAAGGAAGAAGAAGAAGAAGAAGAAGAAGAAGGAGGAAGAAGAAGGAGAAGGAAGAAGAAGAAGAAGAAGAAGGAAGAAGAAGAAGAAGAAGGAGGAGGAGAGAGAGGGGAAAAAAATAAAAAAAATTCGAATTTCCAACCTTACCCTTGTGCCACGTCAGCATTTTAACACCGTTAAACCATTTTCCGTTTTTTGGTTAACGGCGCAAATCACAGTCCTTTTTTTTTGTAATAACAAATCACAATGGTTTTTTTGGAAGAACATCAAACCACATGGGTTTTTTTTTTGAATTTACCCAAAAATAAAAACATAAAAATATAAAAACATACAAACATAAACATAAAAACAATTGTTCATAATATAAAAAATAGTGAATATAATTAAAAACATTAAATAAAATCACTATCAGGACCTAAAATATCATTGTTATATTGTTGAATCTTGTTCTTCAGCTTCTTTTTCTCTTCCTCTAGCTCCTCTTTCAACTCTGCTTTCTCCTCCTCTCCTTTCTCAATGAAAGACATCACTGAGTCACAAAATAAAGACATAAAATCATTCATGCCCTTCAGCTTCGTTATAATGTCGTCAACATCACCTTCCATAAAAGTTTCCTCCATATCTTCAATAACCTTAAAAAGCTCATCAGGAATTTCACTCCCTGGTTTACGTACTGATTGTTCAACGGGAGAATAAGACCTCTTTCTCTTCAAAGAACTCAAACTGCTTCCTGACATCTTTGCTTCTATTCAACTTCTACTAAAAAAATACGAACAATAGAGAACGATACTATTTATAGAAGATTATTTAGTCTCTTCAACTTCTATTTTTAATACTGTCAAATACGCTTTCTTTCATTCAAATGATTATCTATCGGAAAACTCAGAAGCTTTAATTTATTGAGTCTCTTCAAATTCTACTTTTGCTGCAATGAAACACGCCTTTTCATTCAAAATAAATATATATTGAGAATCTCAGCAGTCTTAAGATTATTACGTATATCAAATTTTTTATTTAATGCAAACTAAAATAAATCAGTTAATCAGTCTGTTCAGCTATTGGTATTACTTCCCATAATAATTGTAATTTAATGCTAAATTATCAGAATTAGTAATTATTTCCTCATTTATTTATAATCGCAAAGGGGATGAATTGAAATCAGATTAAAATAAATCTGTATTCATTTTATTAACAATTACAACTTTAATGAAACATATACCATACATTATTTATATTCAAACAAACATTGATTACTTATTGATCCCTTATTACGGATCCCTTATTACTGAAACAAATGTAACTATATCATTTGATTTTCTATTTTACAAGATGAAGCCTCAAAAGCAAACTTACTGATCCATTGGATATACTCTTATATTGTTCCAACGGTATACATAATTTGTTCAATTGGTTTACCTATATTGTTCCAACAGAATACATATGTTGTTTCGGCAAAAATAATAAATTGTTCTAACATAAATAGTTACATTTTTTTTAATTACTTTAATGTGATCTAAATTCTTTTCCCATTCCAACATAATTCGTACTATGTCCCAACAGAATTTGTTTAATAAAATCATGTTAATTAAATGGATGATGTGGCATGTATATTAAATGGTTGTGAGTATGAACCATTGGATATGCTCTTATATTGTTTCAAAGGTATACATAAATTGTACCAATTGTTTCATGTAATTATATCACTTGCTCCATATAACTATATCATTTGTTCCAACTGAATGTACCAATTATTCCAACTAAATGTATGGTTTGTTCCGATTGAATTATATCTGCAATATATTGAAAATATCGACATCTGTTTACACTAACAATTTATTCACTGTCTTGATAATATATTTCTTACACTAATTGTTTACTACACTAAACACATATAATTTCAATAACCTTTTTTAATATAAAATAATATGTACAAATTCTAAAGTATATATACAAATGTAAGATACAAATATGTTATTATAAATTCAGTCCAGCTCCAACAACACATTCTTTTGACTTCTTATCAATTTCATCAATAAGCTCATTTCTTGAATTTAATAGAATAGTCCAGCAATAATGAACTTTAAGCTTTCTAAAATCTTTTCCATACAAAAAAAAAATAATGATATAAGAAAATAGAATAATAGTAATACAAAATGTTACATAAAGAATTTACAACATATACTTTAGAATTCTTTATCAATCCAATATCTCACTCATTCACACTCTGTCACACCCGACCCTAGACGACCTCAATCGGCATCGGACGTGAAATACAAAGATCATAATCAATACTTAGGAGTCTCCAATTTATCCAGATATCATAATATCATATTTATTTATTTATTTTGGCCTTCCTCTTCAATATATATTCTAAAATAATTCATATTCCTACTACATTAGTCATTCGAGGACCTCATATATTTACCAACTCCATTATCTTACACTTGAAATACCAAGGTTCTAACCATAATTCTAACAATAAGCATCCAACTTTCAAACCTTGCCTAAACAGTCGGTAAGCTTCTCTATATCATGTACTTTCTCACCTAAAAACATTAAAAACATTTAAAACGTGAGACAAAAATCTCAGTAAGAAACTATCAGCTATAAAAACTAACTTTACTTAACATAGCTACATATATACCTTGATAAAGGATTTAATCAAAACCTTATAAAATATACTCAAAACTTAAGTTCATATAACCTTATATATATATATATATACTATATATATATATATATATATATATATATATATATATATATATATATTATCAAAACGAATATAATCACACAAACTTCAACTAAAAATAACTTCTATTAACAATATATGTACTACAAAATTTCAATTATCAACATATATATCCTTTTATATCATATTTATCTCTTAATTTCCTACCTCAAACTGTGCTTAAGATCAGAAAAATTTGTCCTCAAAATTCACATCTTAATTATTTCCTCAAACACTATTTAAGCTTACCAAATTTTCATATTTAATCATCAAATCATGAACTCTAATATATTCTCCCACTTTACTTCTCATTGATCACTAACATCGGTATCTCTCGAAACATCATTTATATAACTCTCAATAATTCTAAACCTCAACCCACTGAAGTTCACCAATAACTACCCCTCATTAGCTTGTTACCCAATCCTCAGAAAATTCCAAATTATTTCTTAGTTTTCACCAAATATTCATATTCCTCAATTACTATCGATTATTTCTTAGCTATCACCAAATATCTATATTCCTCAATTACTATCAATTATTTCTTAGGTCTTACCAAATAACGATATTCCTCAATTACTATCAACCCTAGGTCCGAAGAATTTAACCTAGAGCTCTGATACCAAACTATCACACCCGACCCTTGACGACATCAATCGGCATCGGGCGTGAAATAGAAAGATCATAATCAATACTTAGTAGTCTCCAATTTATCCAGATATCATAATATCATATTTATTTATTTATTTTCGCCTTCCTCTTCAATATATATTCTAAAATAATTCATATTCCTACTACATTAGTCATTCGAGGACCTCAACATATATTTACCAACTCAATTATATTACACTTGAAATACCAAGGTTCTAACCATAATTCTAACAATAAGCATCCAACTTCCAAACCTTGCCAAAACGGTTGGTAAGTTTCTCTATATCATGTACTTTCTCACCTAACAACATTAAAACATTTAAAAACGTGAGACAAAAATTTTAGTAAGAAACTATCAGCTATAAAATCCAACTTTACTTAACATAGCTACATATATACATTGATAAAGGATTTAATCAAAACCTTATAAAATATACTCAAAACTTAAATTCATATAACCTTATATATATAATACATCTTACCAAAACGAATCAAAACAAATAAACGTTTCATCAAACCAATTCATAATCAAATATATGTTTTATCAAACCAACTTGTAATCAAATAAGTGTTTTTATCAAACCAACTCGAAATCAAATAAATGTTTTATCAAACCAACTCGTAATCAATCAAATGTAAAACCTTATATCAAAATTAATCATAACCGTAAACATAATCCAAATGAACTTAAAACTTGTATGCATCCTCGAGTTTCTCCCCTTAAGTATCCATCCATAACCACATATATATAATCGAGACGTCTCTTAACATTGCCTATCTCATATTGTCTTACCCAACACCGCGCTGCCATACCCAATAGGTCTTCAGACTGTGTACACGTGCCATGTCCCTCACTAAACATGGTCTTCAAATATAAAACCACCGATCCGGATAACTCTCGATGGATATAAAATCATAAAATCATAACGTGCTCAAATTTCCTTTCACAGTCAAATTCCAAACTATTTCATAACCATAAATCATTTGGCTTCAATTAGATCTTTTGTAAAAATAACCATAGTTATTCAAAATATCAATCCTTAATCAATAAAAATTTGAAAGTTAATCAATCAAATTAAGCCATAAATCAACATAATCAAGTAAAATCTAAAATTCACATAGAAGCATAGTCAATAGCTTCATTTGAACCATAATTTCAAAATAAAAAACAAAATAATGAAAAACCCCAATTTTACAAAATTCGTGCATAACCCTAAAATATCAATTTCTGCAAATTCTTTGATTATATATATATCTGTATACATAAAACTCAAAATATAGTTGATAGTTACTTACCTTGGCTACTAATTGAGGAAAATACACCCGATTGATTCGTCTCTAAATTATGTCTAAGAAGTTCCCCTCCAAACACTTCCGAAACTCAAAAACTCTTCGGTTAGGACTTAAATCTATGTATAATGATACTATGTTTTAAATTTCGAGTGATTCGGACGATCGAAGCTCTGTAAATCAAAGAAACTGTGGAGAAACAGTTTAGAGAAAACTGATGATAAATATAAAAGAAAAACAAAAAGAAAAGGAAAGAAATGATGATATATATCTCTGTATATCACCACTTGAGATTTGAGATATATATCTCAAATTTGGCAAACATCTCCATCTTTCTATAATCTTTTAAAATTACTCTAAACTTTAATTTACATATGAAACCATCAAATTAACACCAAATTTTTTCTATAGCACCAAATTAATATCATACACCCAATAATTATAATATATATATATTAATATCTAGGTATACATTCTAGAAATTTAGACACGGACGTGACACACTCTAACCCATGTATATGTTTCCATATGCTTCAAAAGAAAAATACCATAATCATTGTTGTTACTGTTGCTTCTCCACTTCATCTTCATCATATGCACTTTGTATGCACACATTCGATTGGATGAAGAAGCATCATTTTTTTACACAAAATCAGCATCGGATTTTAACTACAACAAACAAATCAGAAAATATGTTATCACATATGCAAAAAAATCCAAAGCATTAAGTAAATCATGTTACAACATACCAGTTGTTCTGGGCAATTCCCATACTTCTTAACACGATTGACGTTACGAGGGAGTGTTTTGTTATCCACTATTTCAACAGTCTTTGAAAGATTGTTGACAACAATCAAATAAAAATGTGCATGACAAGTAACAGGGAAAAAGACCTAATAAACACCAAAATACATTAGTATCTCAATACATTTTATACTATTCAACTAGTGTTGTTCCACCATAAAATTAAAATTGTTCCAAAAGGGTATTAATATTCTCCAACCGGAAACATCTATTGTTCAAACAAATATAATGTCATTAATATTTTTCCATATTATAAATTATACTAGTATCAGTTATTTTAAAATAAAACTTACCAATTCAACGTCAACCAAGTTTTTAAAATTGAAAAAATCAAGTCCAGTCTGAAGTCTTTCCTTAAAATAAAGTTCTTTTGATCTACTAACTCCCAAAAACAGAAGATTCTACAAAATAATCAAAACAAAAGTTAGCACAACAATTATTTACAAAATGAAAATAAAAAACAAACTTACAAAGTTAAGAAACATACAAAGCATAGATACTGAAAAAAATATTTTCACTTTTCCATTAGATTTCTTCAATTCTTCACTGTTCAAAATTGAACTCCAGACATCCACAGCATTATTAAGAAGATGATCATTGCCAGAAAGTGATAGAATCTCATGTTTATTAATAAATGTTTGTCCATCACTAAAAAATACATCACTTCAAAATAAGGAAACAAACTATCAGTATATGTCAAAATAACATATAAATTCTCCTTTTACGACTGTCGATGTTCTCCAGCAACTTTGAATGCCGAGAAATAAAATGAGAACGAATGTACTTAGATTCCTTAACAGTCCTCTTTACACGCCCTCCTCCACCATTTTCATTATCAATACCACATTTCAAAACAATTTCTGCCAACTCTCGACGTAATTCGTTTATCACATCTATACTGTATCCCGACCTCATTCGATCCTTATCCCACTAAAAAATATATCACAATTAAAATCATGCATCAAAACTATAACTTCAACATGTCATATATTAAAACTAATTGTTCCAAGAATAAACACCAATTTTTCCAAGAAGAAACACCAGTTGTTCCTAGAATAAACACTTATAATATTATCAATCTTCAAAACTTTCTCAGACACTATATCACGCATGTACTTCATTATGTAATAACCACAGCTTATGGTATCTGTCTGAGTTGGAATATTCTGGAAAACAAAATACAAACAACTTAAAAACAATAAAACAAAAATATACAAATATACACACAAATTAAAGACGTACCAGAGGGAATTTCCATTGTACCAAAAACTTCTGACGATAAAAAGAATTAATAGATCTACAAAACAAATTCATATATATGTCAAACTATTGCATTCAAAAAATAAAATACATTATGAAAAGACATTTGATTATTAAACATACTCATCAACAACAAATCTCCATTGATCATTTTCCACGACCAAACGAGCCTTTAATGTATCCAACACAAAAACGCGTTTCATCTCAAGATCAAGGACAGTCAAAGTCCAATGATACCTGAAGAAAACAAACACATTAGTACAACTAAAATACATTATTAACCAAATAAAATAGATTATCAGTATAGATAAATAATTCATACTGTTTGTTTCGCGATATCAGATACAAACATTTGCTGCCGCACTATTCATATCTCTCTGTAAAAAACTTAATCTTCTCCTCTATCGTATTAACTCTTGCAATTCTATTAGTTCTGTTTGGATCAACAAGGGAGAAGGTGGTATCCAATCTCTCATTGTCCAAAATCACATCATAGAGGTGCTTGTAAAAAAAAACACACAAAACATATACAATAAACATGTCATTCAAAAAAAATAAATATATTCACTAATACAAACATGGAATGGTAGATTAAAAAAATACCTCATGTAATAAACAATTGGGCCACACCCTATTGCAGCTAGATCAGCCAAATCACGAATATCCCTCCTCAAAATAACTGTATTCACCTCATGATCAAAAATGTAATCTTCAAAAGTGGTGAAACCTGTAATCTCATGACATAAATACTTGTCAGCCCATCTGGACATATCTGCAAATTCATCTGGAACATTTTCAGGCAAAGACTCCAAGTCTATATCATCATCATCATTATCATCATCAGACATCTTTGTCTCAATTCCATCATCGATATCACTGTTCAAAATATAAAACAACTCAAATACATAACAAAAAAAATACATTGTTTCACACATATATAAGAAAGGTTACAAACAACTGAACCATTTGTTACAAGCAACTGAACCATTGTTCCACACATAATCACTTACACAATTTCATCAATACAATCAACAACCTCATCGCCTTGATCTTTATTTATACAAACTAACCAGGCCCACAAACTATATCACCAGGCCTACAAACAACATAAAACATCAATTAATCCACAAATATTGATTGAATTGTTCCAAAACAAAAAACACGAATTATTCCAACAAAATAAATTACATTTTAGATGAAACAGCTTCATCAGCTAAGGATTGGCTTAACAACTCAACTTCAGTCCTTCAGCTGACTCTACTTTCCCTCTAACTTTCTTCACTACACCTCTCTTCTTTTTCTTCGTCATCTCCTTCTCTGCTCCTCCTCTCTACCTTCAGCTCTCTTTCTCTCTACCTGCTTGTTGTATTCTTCATCAACAACATTATATTCTTCCCAAAAACCAGGAAAATTAAAAAAATCATTATCCTCATCAGATTCTTTAAATAATTTTCCCGAATGCTGACTTGCTGCCATTCGCTCGGAACGCTGGCTCATCCTCTCTTCCTTGCTCACTCTGTACTTCGTAAAAATGTTCTCAACAAATGTATTCATTCGTACATGTAAGTCACTCTCCCCAAACATACTTTCTGCTTCATCCAGCAACATAAACATCTTAGTTACATCAGTAGCTAATCTCTTAGCCGCTGATTTTAACTTGCTCATTAATTCATGCATTTATAAAAACACTATTTACTAATTTATCAAAAAGAAACAGGATCTTCTATATAAAAGAAAAACAAAGATGCATACCATGAAGTTACTGGGGCAGCCAGAAACTCCTTCTTGAGTATCTTTTTCTTCTTCTTCTTCTACCTGCTTCTTCTTCTCTCTTCTTCTTCTTACCTTCTACGTTAGGGCCTTCACATTCTATCTCTGTCTCAGATTCCACTAATCTCATTGCCAAACCCACTGGCATTTTCCAACTTAATTCTTTCAGTGATTAAAACCTTATTCCACACAGAGGTTAGTGGACAGGAATGTGGCCTCAAATCAACACCACGTTGCAAACGATCAAAATAACATATCCACAATAAAACAAAAGAGAAAAACAAATTATAAGCAAATACATAAATTGTTCCAAAAACAATTACCATTGTAAATGGAAGAGGGTTTGTGAAAAAATATGGATTAGAATCGTTCTTGTAAGAACGAACATAATCTATTTGGGATGGTGAGGGTCCATCAAACGTTGATGACATGTATGATAATTCATATGATTTGTCAAATGATTTCCTCAGTTATGCAATAAGGAGTCCATTTGAGGCTGGTCCGAGTGTTCCTTGTGGAGTCAGGCAAAATGGGTTAAACAATGATCAGACATATGGCGCAAGCAGTAGCGGACAATTGGCGATGATTGAAGAAGTGGATTTGGAAGAAAATGTTGATTTGGGTTGTATATCTCCCGACGAAATTGGACTTGATGATGATGATTTCAATCATGCCGAATACAATGACAATTATATCAATGATGAACATGATGGGGATGGTAGGAGCATCCAAACTGAGGTAGTTAATGTGACGATTGCAATGACTGATTTGAAAGTAGGTGTCCCTGAAGTTTCCTTTTTTCATGGCGCACCAACAATACCACAATTATCAGAATTTGTGTTTCCAGTTTCTTACTATATGAATCTTGCAGAATCAGACATTGGTTTGGTAGAACCAAACGAAATTGGTGGTATGACCATATGGGATGTAGTATCCGAACTAAAGGTAGGTATAGTCTTTGGTGTACTTGTTCAGAATCAGCTTGCCCATCAATAGGATACAACATTAGAGGATCAATTTGTTGGATACCAATGGGCAATGGA
The DNA here is from genome assembly GCF_963576675.1 of Euphorbia lathyris. Lineage (NCBI taxonomy): Eukaryota > Viridiplantae > Streptophyta > Magnoliopsida > Malpighiales > Euphorbiaceae > Euphorbia > Euphorbia lathyris. The sequence continues at coordinate 84,679,373 of NC_088913.1, forward strand.
AGATTATGAATTGGTCCAACATGATCCTGAAAAGTACGTCGCCTACGTCTAGCTTCACGTGCAGCCTCAGGAACGCTTCCAAAATTAAGAGTTAGGAGAGCATGTTGGGGAATATATGTATTAGTGAAGTGATGCTCTTTGATTTAGAGCGCCAATCAAACTGGTTGATCGTCCCCTAATAACGTCTCTACTTACTTATTGATCATGCAAATGATACATTGCTTGAAGACTATCTCCCTGTAAATTGAAACATAAGAACATGCATTGCGATTATATACATATTAATAAATTAAATCATTCAATATTTTATACATTTATGTACTAATGCAGTCCTAGTTCCTCGAGTAGGACTTATCCATCTTTTGTTATGCAAAACATATCCTTGTATATATTCAAATTGAGGACCAAGTGGACCTCTTAATGTCCGTGTGGTTCCTATTAGATTGTGTCGATCATTCCACTTCTGAATGAATACATTATGACGATCATTCCACTTCTGAATGAATACATTATGTCGATCCTCCCATTCTTCATCGATATTATTGTGTAACTCAATAGTATAAAGAGACTGCAGCTGCAGCAGATTCCCTGGAATTGACAATTCCATACCAACTTGTGAAAGACACAAATTAGGTTGATGATATTCGACATTATAAAACATATTAACTGTACAACTGAATGTCACACTGATTGACCATCAACGCAATATTCTGACAAATGATCCAGCACATTATTGTATGGCTGCCAACACATCTACAACATAACACAAAATTGTCTTCAAAATATTTACGAATATGATACATGTAATTCGAAATTGATTTTCAAAATCCAAACCTTATTATGTTATTGTTCATCCAAGGCAATTCGAAATGCTTTCAAATTATGTGCCAACGTCGGATATTTCCTATCTGGTCCTTTCCAACTACAATTTAAACAAATACACATATAACGATTTAACCAATTACACATATACCAAGTCTTAATTAAATATTTACCTAAAAGAGTATAGCTTATGAATTGCAAATTGATTTTGTACACGAACTGCAATCTTAAGATTTCTTTCACATGCCCAAAGTTGCAATAACTATAAGCATCCACCGATTTGTAAAATATCAGGTTTTGTTGCTTTACATATTTCTCTATACAAGTGGGCTAGAGTAGCTGCACCCTATGCATATTAACCTGTCTCGTCAAAATCATGTAGTAATGAGAATCACATGAAATGCACATAGCCATCATTCTTCCCTCAAAATAATAAACTACCGATCACACATAACATGGATGCTCTTTCATAACATTGAACCATATCATCGTGAGTATTAGGTTGCAAATATTGAAAATGAGTATCTAATCATGATGATTTTATTTGTTTACCCTTCATAAATTCGTGGGGAGGTACAACTCCTAATAATAATTGACAAGTTAGTGAAAAATCGTGGTTTGCAGTACCAGTTACTGCATTCCCATCAACACGTAAATCAGTCGGTACCTCAACATCTTGTAAGGTAATGGTGGTTTCAACCACTGTTAGATGAAAAATGTGTCTCCGGTCTCCACCTTTTAAACAAGGCAGTTATTAAGCTATAATTCACACTTATTCCACCGATCTTTACAATTCCCTCAAAGCTCGCACTGCTTATATAATTATGAAATCTCTGGTCTACATTTACATACATTTGACTGTTTGTTACAACTTCATATCGTAATATTTTCGCTTCATCTTGACCACATAGTAGAACATGTCATCATATTAAGTTAAATATATTTTTCTTACTTTTGAAATATTTATTATTGGTTAATTTTCATTGATTATCTCATTTTGCCATACAAGTTAGGATCTATGAATATTTTGCATGTCTAAAACATCATCCAAAATTGGTTCCGGCTACATTATTTGTGCTGCTCTCATTGCATTGGCCATTTTAATGTATGATACGTCTATATCATAAATTATGATAAAGTACAAAAATATTATTAAACTAAATATAATCAAAATAAAGAGAAAGTACAAACTAATTTATTAAACAAAATATAATAATATTATATTACACTATTAGTAAGTAGATCTAAAGTTCTCCCTATTATGATAACCACGTTGCGATAAAGGGATTGATTGTCTAAAACTACGCATCATTTTCCTATATATATTTATTTGTCTAGGGCTATCATCCTTACAAAATATTCCAAATGAACTAAATTTAACGCCACCATTTTATAATTTCTTACATTTATTGCTTCAATTAGTTCGTTATATGTTTTTTTATATCTCCATGATAATCTTCCATACAAAATCTTTAACTTTTATTTCTCACGGCCAACAACCGGTATTTATAATATCTTGAATTTCATTATCAATACTCGTAATAAATTCCACTAAACATCTACCACGTTGCATATGTTACACTATTAGTAATGGAATTTATTACGAGTATTGATAATGAAATTTAAGATATTATAAATACTGGTTATCTCGTTAGCCGTGAGAAATGGAAGTTAAAGATTTTGTATTAAGGATTATCATGGAGATACAAAAAAACATATAACGAAATAATTGAAGTAATAAATTTAAGAAAATATAAAATGGTGGCGTTAAATTTAGTTCATTTGGAATATGTTTGCAACGATATAACCCAAGACAAATATATATAGGGAAATGCCGCGGAGTGTTAGACAATCAATCCTATTATCGCAACGTGATTATTGTAATAGGGAGAACTTTAAGTCTACTTACTAATAGTGTAATGTAATCTTATTATATTTTGTTTAATAAATTAGTTTGTACTTTCTCATTATTTTGATTATATTTAGTTTTATAAATGATTTTATAATTGATCATAATTTATCATATTGGCGTATCATACATTAAAATGACCAATACAAGGAGAGCATCACAAATAGTACAACCAGGACCAATTTTGGATGACGTTTTAGACATGCAAAATATTCATAGATCCCAACTAGTATGGCAAAATGAGGTAATCAATGAAATGAAAAATGACCAATAATTAAATATTTCAAAAGTAAGAAAAATATATTTAACTTAATATAATGACATGTCCTACTACATGATCAGGATGAAGCGAAAATATTGCGATGTCAAGTTGCAACAAACAGTCGAATGTATGCAAATGTAAACCAGAGATTTTATAATTATATACGCCGTGCGGGCTTTAAGGGAATTGTAAAGGTTGGTGGAATAAGTATGAATTATAGCTTAATAACTGCCTTCGTTGAAAGGTGCAGATCGGGGGGACACATTTTTCATCTAACAATCGGTGAAGCCACCATTACCTTACAAGATTTGAGGTACTGACTGGTCTATATGTTGATGGGAATGCAGTGACTAATAGTGCAAACCACGATTTTGCACCAACTTGTCAATTATTATTAGGAGTTATACCTACCCAGAATTTATGAAGGGAAAACAAATAAAATTATCATGGTTAGATACTCATTTTCAATATTTGCAACCTAATGCTCACGATGATGTGGTTCAATTTATGCAATAGCATCCCTATTACGTGTGATCAGTGGTTTATTATTTAGAGGGAAGAATAGTGGCTATATGCATTTCATGTGGTTGTCATTACTACATGATTTTGATGAGGCATGTCAAAATGAATAGATGCAGCTACTTTAGCTCACTTGTATAGAGAAATGTGTAAAACAACAAAACCCGATATTTTACAAATCGGTGATGCTTATAGTTATTACAAATTTGGGCATGTGAAAGAATTCCTAAGGTTGCCCCTCGTGTACAAAATCAATTTGCAATGGATAAATCATACTCTTTTAGGTAAATATTTAATTAAAAGTTGTTATATGTGTAAATGGTTAAATCGTTATATATGTATTTATTTAAATTGTATGTGGAAACGACTAGATAGTAAATATTCGAAGTTGGCACATAACTTGAAAGCATTTCGTATTTCTTTGGATAAACAACAACATAATGAGGTTTGGATTTTGTAAATCAATTCCTAATTACATGTATCATATTCATAAATATGTTGAAGACAATTTTGTGTTATGTTGTAGATGTGATGGCAGCCATACAATAATGTGTTCGATCATTTGCCAAAATATTGCATTGTTGGTCAATCGGTGCACATTCGGTTGTATCGTTAATATGTTTTAATATTGTCGAATTTCATCAACCTGGTCGGTAGCTTTGACAATTTGGTATGGGTTTGCCGATTCTAGGGAAATCCGCTGCAGTTGCAGTCTCTCTATACTATTGAGTTACGCAATAATATCGATGAAGAATGGGAGGATCGACATAATGTACTCATTCAGAATAGGAATGATCGACACAATCTAATAGCAACCACACAGACATTAAGAGGTCCACTTGGTCCTCAATTTGAATATATGCAATGATATGTTTTGCATAATAGAAGATGGATAAGTCCTACTGGAGGAACTAGGACTGCATTAGTACGTAAATCTATAAAATATTGAATGATTTAATTTATTAATATATATATGTATATAATCCAATGCGTGTTCATATGTTTCAATTTACAGGAAGATGGTCTTCAAGCAATGTATCATTTGCCTGATCAACAAGTAAGTAGAGACGTTATTAGGGGACAATCAGCCAGTTTGATTAGCGCTCTAAATCAAAGAGCATCACTTTACTAATACATATATTCCCCAACATGCTCCCCCAACTCTTAATTTTGCAAGCGTTCCTGAGGCTGCACGTGAAGCTAGACGTACTTTTCAGAATCATGTTTTACCAATTCATAATCTTGCCCATTGGTATCCAACAAATTGATCCTCCAATGTTGTATCCTAGTTATAGGCAAGCTGGTTCTGAACAAGTACACCAAAGACCATACCTACCTTCAGTTCGGATACTACATCCCATATGGTCATACCACCAATTTCGTTTGGTTCTACCAAACCAACGTCTAATTCTGCAAGATTCATATAGTGAGAAACTGGAAACACAAATTCTGATAATTGGGGTATTGTTGGTGCGTCATGAAAATAGGGAACTTCAGCGACTCCTACGTTCAAATCAGTCATTGCAACTGTCACATTAACTACCTCAGTTTGGATGCTCCTACCATTCCCATCATGTTCATCATTAACATAATTGTCATTGTATTCGGCATGATCGAAATCATCATCATCAAGTCCAATTTAATCGGGAGATATACAACCCAAATCAACATTTTCTTCCAAATCCATTTCTTTAATCATCGCCAATTGTCCGCTAATGCTTGCGCCATATGTTTGATCATTGTTTAACCCATTTTGCCGGACTCCACAAGGAACACTCGAACCAGCCTAAAATGGACTCCTCATTGCATAATTGAGGAAATCATTTGACGGATCATATGAATTATCATATATGCCATCAACGTTTGATGGACCCTCACCATCTCAAGTAGATTCTGTTCATTCTTACAAGAACGATTATAATCCATATTTTTTCACAGGTCCTCTTCCATTTATAATGGTAATTGTTTTTGGAACAATTTATGTTTTTATTTGGAAAAATTTATGTATTTGCTTATAATTTATTTTTCTTTTTTGTTTTATTGTAGATATGTTATTTTGATCGTTTGCAACGTGGTGTTGATTTGAGGTCACGTTCCTGTCCACTAACCTCTGTGTGGAATAAGGTTTTAATCTCTGAAAGAATTAAGTTGGAAAATGCCAGTGCTTTTGGCAATGAGATTAGTGGAATCTGAGGCAGAGGTAGAATGTGAAATCCCTAAGGTAGAAGGTAAGAAGAAGAAGAGAGAAGAAGAAGAAGAAAAAGAAGAAAAAGATACTCAAGAAGGAGTTTCTAGCTGTCCCAGTAACTTCATGGTATGCATCTTTGTTTTTTTTATATAGAAGATTCTGTTTCTTTTTGATAAATTAGTAAATAGTGTTTTTATAAATATAGGAATTAATGAGCAAGTTTAAATCAGTGGCTAAGAGATTAGCTACTGATGTAACTGAGATGTTTATGTTGCTGGATGAAGCAGAAAGTATGTTTGAGGAGAATGACTTACCTGTACAAATGAATACATTTGTTGAGAACATTTTTACGAAGTACAGAGTGAGCAAGGAAGAGAGGATGAGCCAGCGTTCCGAGCGAATGGCAGCAAGTCAGCATTCGGGAAAATTATTTAAAGAATCTGATGAGGATAATGATTTTTTTAATCTTCTTGGTTTTTGGGAAGAATATAATGTTGTTGATGAAAAATACAACAAGTCGGTAGAGAGAAAGAGAGCTGAAGATTTAGAAAAAGAGAGAGGAGTAGCAGAGAATATGAGAAGAAGAAAAAAAAGAGGAGTATTGAAGAAAGTTAGAGGGAAAGTAGAGTCAGTTGAAGGACTGAAGTTGAAAATAAAAATGAATTCTGCTCCTCATTTTAAGTTGTGAAACCAATCCTTAGCTGATGAAGTTGTTTCATAATCTTCTATTGCCATTGGTATCCAACAAATTGATCCTCTAATGTTGTATCCTATTGATGGGCAAACTGATTCTGAACAAGTACACCAAAGACCATACCTACCTTTAGTTTGGCTACTACACCCCATATGGTCATACCACCAATTTCGTTTGGTTTTACCAAACCAATGTCCGATTCTGCAAGATTCATATAGTGAGAAACTGGAAACACAAATTCTATTATTGGGGTATTGTTGGTGCGCCATGAAAATAGGGAACTTCAGAGACTCCTACGTTCAAATCAGTCATTGCAATTGTCACATTAACTACCTCAGTTTGGATGCTCCTACCATCCCCATCATGTTCATCATTGACATAATTGTTATTGTATTATCAAAATCATTATCATCAAGTCCAATTTCGTCGGGAGATATACAACCCAAATCAACATTTTCTTCCAAATCTACTTCTTCAATCATCGCCAATTGTCCGCTACGGCTTGCGTCATATGTCCGATCATTGTTTAACCCATTTTGCCCGACTCCATAAGAAACACTCGGACCAGCCTCAAATGGACTCCTCATTGCATAATTGAGGAAATCATTTGACGGAAAATATGAATTATCATATATGCCATCAACGGTTGATGGACCCTCACCATCCCAAGTAGAGGTCATTTGAAGATGATTATAATCAGCAATTGTGTTCGTTATAGTGACCCCTAATTCGTCATTATTCCCAACTGCGAACCTCTCAAACTCAACATACATCTCGACATTGTGATAACCTTGAATATAACTCAAGTTATCATAAATGGCTTCAATATCGTCGTCATCACATATGAAAAAATATGAAAAGGTCATTGATGATCATCCACACCCAAGAGACTTATATACAATTCGGGTCATCCTCCTCCAATCTTATTGCTCTCGATATTCTGAACACCAGTGCATCAAATGACGGCTAGTGCTGTGCATAATGCGGTAAAAACCGCAAAACCTCACCGAACTGCAAAAAAAATCGGTTTTCAGTTCGGTTTTATTATTATTCAGTTTGGAATCAGTTTGGTATTTAAAAATATATCAATTTTCGGTTCGGTTCGGTTTTATAAAAACTACTTAAAAACCGAACCGATTATATACAAAATGTTAGTTTTTATGTGTAAACTTTTCACAAATAATACATAAATATATTACATTAATTATAATTTCTATTCCACGAGTTACTAATTATATTTCCAAGTTCCTAGTAATATATACATAGCTGTAGTTTCTGTTCCCAAGTTCCTATCTCTAATTCCTAGAAAGCTAAAATCCCTAGCCCACCCACGCTCTTCTTTTCCTAATTCTAATTGCTGAGTTCGAAAAAGTCTCTTCTTCTTTAATATTGATGATTCCAACCATTTATTTGTATATTGCCTTCTCTTCTTCATCTCTCTAACTTATTTCTAATTTTCACCTCACTCTTTTCACACTATCTTAGTTATTCTCGGAGCCATTCTTCTCTCTTTATTTTCTAATTCTAAATGAAGACTCAATCTCTTCACAAGTTCCACTTGAAGTTTAGATAATTAGAAAATGGTAAATTAGAAAAGTCTCAGTTAGTTCTCATTGCTCTCTGTCTAATTCAAAAATATCAATTTCAAATATGTGAAACCTTAAATTCTAACAATAATATGGATGATAAACTAGAATGATAGGAAAGTAGATGGTATTTTTAATTTAGTTATAAATTCGGTTTAAAACCGAACCGAACCGAAAAAATCGGTTCGGTATACTTTAAGTTTACATTCTTTTTCGGTTTTAGTTCGGTTTGCTTTTTTTTAGTAATTCTCTATTCGGTTAAATCGGTTCAATTCGATTTTATATCGGTGCACAACCCTAATGACGGCCTATTACGAAATTTCAAAAGTTTGTTCCTTACCGTACTACATAAAGCATCGTATTCCAAACTACAAGTAGAAATATTTAACTTTCCACCCTAATGAATTATGTAGAAGATATAATCTGACATTATACATATATATCAATAATAAATATCTAATTACACAGTTCAATCTCATTTTTACAGTTCAATTATGTACTTCATATCAATAATAAACTAAAAAACATTCAAATTACAATATCTACTCCATAGAAGTAACTAACCTCAACTGGTGCTGAAATTTATAATATGTAACGTTAGTAATTGCATAAAATCACAACACACATCATTTTATAAATTATAGTATAAAAATTCTCATTATATATATAAAGCATATCGATAACTTTATATATACTAATTTCTAACATTTTTATACCACTTTAAAATATTAGTTACTATAATTTTGTTTAACTAAAATTTGTATATCATTATTGGCCTATTACATCACCAGCTCCCTGAACTTTTCCATAATAGTTGATTGGCTCCCTCAACTTTGCAAGTGTCTCACTAGCTCCCTTAACTTGCGTATTTCGTATCACCAACTCCCTAAACTTGTCCATAAAAATTTATTAGCTCTATAAACTTTGCAAATGTCTTACCAACTCCCTAAAGTTGCTTATTCTGTAACAACTAAATACAAAAATAATAATACTAACTCGGATTAAGGTGCAAAAATACTCATAACATTTAAAATGGTGCAATTTACCCTTAACATTAATATACAAAATAAGCAAGTTTAGGGAGCTGGTGAAATAGTTGCAAAGTTGAAGGAGTTAACCTACTATTATGGACAAGTTCAAGAAGTTGGTGATGTATTAAGCTATCATTATTAGAGTTTATAACCAAAATGTATTAAGCCATCATTATTAGAGTTTATAAGCAAAATTTAAAAATAATACTACCTCCGTCCCATAATATAAGTCGTTTTAGAGGTTTTCACACAAATTAAGAAATACAATTAATATTAAGTAAAGTTAATAAATTTGCATTGTTAACTTAAAAAAAATTTATCTCTCATGTCACTATTATACAATAAATATTGGAATGTTCAAAAGCACATAGATTAATACAAAATATTTAATGTTTAGACCAAAAAACTAATCTAAAAGTTCTTGAAAAACCAAAACGACTTGTATTTTGGAAAAAAAATCACTTTCTAAAACGACTTATATTATGGGACGGAGGGAGTATTAACAATAAATCTAATATTAATAATAAACTAAAAGACATTAAAATTATAATATCTACTTCATAGAAATAACTAACCTCAACTGGCGCCGAAATTTATAATATGTAACGTTACTAACTGCACAAAATCACAACATATATATATATATATATATGGGGTTGGTTTTAATGGTGAGCACTAAATTATCGCCATGGGTGGTGAACAATTAATATTCATTGGATCAACATCTAATGGTCCATAATTTAAGTTGGCATTTAATATTAAAAAGGTTTTACCTGCTGACATGTAGGTTGTAATTTAAAACCTTGTGCATTTTAAAAACCGAATTCTCTTTCATTAATTAATATCATCTTCTCTTTCTCTTTTCAAATTAATGCATAACGTTGAATTGTGCAACCAAAGGAATACGATTTCTCTCTCATTTAGAGTTTATAAGCAAAATTTAAAAATAATACTACCTCCGTCCCATAATATAAGTCGTTTTAGAGGTTTTCACACAAATTAAGAAATACAATTAATATTAAGTAAAGTTAATAAATTTGCATTGTTAACTTAAAAAAAAACATTATCTCTCATGTCACTATTGTGCAATAAATATTGGAATGTTCAAAAGCACATAGATTAATACAAAATATTTAATGTTTGGACCAAAAAACTAAACTAAAAGTTCTTGGAAAACCAAAACGATTTATATTTTGGAAAAAAATTCACTTTCTAAAACGACTTATATTATGGGACGGAGGGAGTATTAACAATAAATCTAATATTAATAATAAACTAAAAGACATTAAAATTATAATATCTACTTCATAGAAATAACTAACCTCAACTGGCGCCGAAATTTATAATATGTAACGTTACTAACTGCACAAAATCACAACATATATATATATATATATATATATATATATATATATATATATATATATATATGGGGTTGGTTTTAATGGTGAGCACTAAATTATCTACATGGGTGGTAAGCAATTAATATCCATTGGATCAACATCTAATGGTCCATAATTTAAGTTGGCATTTAATATTAAAAAGGTTTTACCTGCTGACATGTAGGTTGTAATTTAAAACCTTATGCATTTTAAAAACCGAATTCTCTCTCATTAATTAATATCATCTTCTCTTTCCCTTTCCAAATTAATGCATAACGTTGAATTGTGCAAACAAAGGAATACGATTTCTCTCTCATTTAGAGTTTATAAGCAAAATTTAAAAATAATACTACCTCCGTCCCATAATATAAGTCGTTTTAGAGGTTTTCACACAAATTAAGAAATACAATTAATATTAAGTAAAGTTAATAAATTTGCATTGTTAACTTAAAATTTTTTTATCTCTCATGTCACTATTGTGCAATAAATATTGGAATGTTCAAAAGCACATAGATTAATACAAAATATTTAATGTTTGGACCAAAAAACTAAACTTAAAGTTCTTGGAAAACCAAAACGACTTATATTTTAGAAAAAAAATCACTTTCTAAAACGACTTATATTATGGGACGGAGGGAGTATTAACAATAAATCTAATATTAATAATAAACTAAAAGACATTAAAATTATAATATCTACTTCATAGAAATAACTAACCTCAACTGGCGCCGAAATTTATAATATATAACGTTACTAACTGCACAAAATCACAACATATATATATATATATATATATATATATATATATATATATGGGGTTGGTTTTAATGGTGAGCAATTAATATCCATTGGATCAACATCTAATGGTCCATAATTTAAGTTGGCATTTAATATTAAAAAGGTTTTACCTGCTGACATGTAGGTTGTAATTTAAAACCTTGTGCATTTTAAAAACCGAATTCTCTCTCATTAATTAATATCATCTTCTCTTTCTCTTTCCAAATTAATACATAACGTTGAATTGTGCAACCAAAGGAATACGATTTCTCTCTCATTTAGAGTTTATAAGCAAAATTTAAAAATAATACTACCTCCGTCCCATCATATAAGTCGTTTTAGAGATTTTCACACAAATTAAGAAATACAATTAATATTAAGTAAAGTTAATAAATTTGCATTGTTAACTTAAAAAAAATTTATCTCTCATGTCACTATTGTGTAATAAATATTGGAATGTTCAAAAGCACATAGATTAATACAAAATATTTAATGTTTGGACCAAAAAACTAAACTAAAAGTTCTTGGAAAACCAAAACGACTTATATTTTGGAAAAAAAATCACTTTCTAAAACGACTTATATTATGGGACGGAGGGAGTATTAACAATAAATCTAATATTAATAATAAACTAAAAGACATTAAAATTATAATATCTACTTCATATAAATAACTAACCTCAACTGGCGCCGAAATTTATAATATGTAACGTTACTAACTGCACAAAATCACAACATATATATATATATATATATATATATATATATATATATGGGGTTGGTTTTAATGGTGAGCACTAAATTATCTCCATGGGTGGTGAGCAATTAATATCCATTGGATCAAGATCTAATGGTACATAATTTAAGTTGGCATTTAATATTAAAAAGGTTTTACCTGTTGACATGTAGGTTGTAATTTAAAACCTTGTGCATTTTAAAAACCGAATTCTCTCTCATTAATTAATATCATCTTCTCTTTCTCTTTCCAAATTAATGCATAACGTTGAATTGTGCAACCAAAGGAATACAATTTCTCTCTCATGGCAGCCATTGACGATGCTAAATCAACCTTAGGCAGACTTTTTTCGACCGGAATCAATCTCAGGCAGTGTCAAAATGATCGGAATTAATCTCAGGCAGTGTCAAAGTGATCGGAATTAATCTTAGGCAGCCTCTATTCGACCAGAACGAATCTTAGTTTTAGATTAATCATTTACCACTCTATTTCAATCCTCATTGATAAATAAATGGATTGAAAATGCAATGTAAAAAAATGTTGTTTCGATATCATATTAGAAAATATACATAAGAGGTTGTCTTATTATCAATCAAATATGAAGCATAGCCGAAGTCATCTGTGTCATTTGGATATGAGTAAATATTTGTGATAAGTAAATAATGTAAAACAAAAAAAATGATGTATTATAATTTGGTGTTACCTTTTAGCGTATAGAATATATTGTCAAACGAAGATGTCTTCTTATGTGTTAATAATTCATATATACAAACTGTTATAAATTTGTGTTTAACACAGCCTGTCGAACAAATGATAATTAAACAAACATAAATTTGTAACACAGATTGATCGCCGAAACAATTGTTTTCACATAGTATGCCAAAAATATCTAGTTACTGTTTGTCAAAATATATATTTACATTTGACAAAGTATTTTTTGCCATCTTCAATATGCCATAGCATAATCTATAGCTTGTTGCAGTTTAGCCATTCGCCCATCATCCTCTCGAATGAGATCTTGACCGATTCGTTCCCTCTGGATGAATTCTGCAACGTGTTATGCGCGTGATAGTCTTTCCAACGTTTTGTAACCTATTTGGAAAGACTATCACGCGCACAACACGTTGCAGAATTCATTCAGAGGGAACGAATCGGTCAAGATCCCATTCGAGAGGATGATGGACGAATGGCTAAACTACAACAAGCTATAGATTATGCTATGGCATATGGAAGATGGCAAAAAATACTTTGTCAAATGTAAATATATATTTTGACAAATAATAACTAGATATTTTTGGCATACTATGTGAAAACAATTGTTTCGGCGATCAATCTGTGTTACAAATTTATGTTTGTTTAATTATCATTTGGTTGTGTCAATTTCGACAGGCTGTGTTAAACACAAATTTATAACAGTTTGTATATATGAATTATTAACACATAAGAAGACATCTTCGTTTGACAATATATTCTATACTCTAAAAGGTAACACCAAATTATAATACATCATTTTTTTTGTTTTACATTATTTACTTATCACAAATATTTACTCATATCCAAATGACACAGATGATTGGAATTTCGGCTATGCTTCATATTTGATTGATAATAAGACAACCTCTTATGTATATTCTCTAATATGATATCGAAACAACATTTTTTTACATTGCATTTTCAATCCATTTATTTATCAATGAGGATTGAAATAGAGTGGTAAACGATTAATCTAAAACTAAGATTAGTTCTGGTCGAATAGAGGCTGCCTGAGATTAATTCCGATCATTTTGACACTGCCTAAGATTGATTCCGGTCGAAAAAAGTCTGCCTAAGGTTGATTTAGCATCATCAATGGCTGCCATGAGAGAGAAATCGTATTCCTTTGGTTGCACAATTCAACGTTATGCATTAATTTGGAAAGAGAAAGAGAAGATGATATTAATTGATGAGAGAGAATTCGGTTTTTAAAATGCACAAGGTTTTAAATTACAACCTACATGTCAGCAGGTAAAACCTTTTTAATATTAAATGCCAACTTAAATTATGGACCATTAGATCTTAATCCAATTGATATTAATTGCTCACCACCCATTGAGATAATTTAGTACTCACCATTAAAACCAACCGCGTATATATATATATATATATATATATATATATATATATATATATGAAGCATAAAATATCAAATTCTGCCTATACGGTTGCTATGTTAAACGGAAAGTCTACCATGGTACCCTGGAAAATTAGACAAGACTGGTTTTAGTGTTTATCTAGATTCTCGAATATGAATAGCAGAATCACTCATATCTACAGAGAAGGCAATCAGGCGGCGGATCAGCTCGTCCGGTTTGAAAAAACAACTTCTGCTCTTACTTGGTGGCATTCTGCTCTTACTTGGTGGCATTCGGCTCGTTTTTCTTGTTCAAGGCAGTGTTCCCCCCTTGTCATCTTCACCCTACTTGGAGGACACTGTCAATCTTCCTCAAGGGCATCTTAAAGCCCTCCCATTACCATGTCCTCATTGAGGAATTCGAAAATATCCTCGGGTAGCTGCTCGTGACGCTCTACGTCGAGTTCTTGCATGACTTGTCCTGGTGCTGCTTGGCCTATCGGAGCCATCAAAGGCTCAAAATTCTGATTGATTTCAACTCCCAAAGGTTGGCTGCTATTACCCATTTCCATGGGTTCCTGATTAGTGGACTCTGAAGATGCCACCTCTTGCCCTCTCATATCCGTATCTTCGTCCTCTTCTTCACTATCCTCTTCTGGCTGGGAGCCTCCTTCCTCATCGTCTGCCTCTTCTTCACTATCCTCTTCTGATTAGGATCATCCTTCCTCGTCATCTTCCCCACTGTCATAATCAAATGGGATCGGCTCCCCTGCGTTCATTGGCTGGTCATGTTGGGGTATGTTCCCATCTTGGATTGGGTCCAAGCCGGCCATAGCTAGCGGGGCAGTCTAGTAAAGAGTTGCTTCATGCCTTTGCGCATTTCTCACCCCCAATGGTATGACTGAGGGGAGAAGTTTGACTCTACCATCAAAATGGTAGTTTATGGGATTCAACAAGGCTAGAGGCACATCATCAATGCGGTAGTTGTTATACATCAACAACTTTTGCTTCACCTCCAACCAAGCATGCATGTTCCTAATCGGGTCTTGCATGGGGTTGATGGCATATTTGCTTTCCAAATGGACCACGTATCGATTTAGGATGTGAATCCCATCCTCCCGCATTTCTAGCTCCTCCCTGATGTCAAATACAAAGAACCCGTATGGAAGATTCGGGGCAACATGGAGGATCTCGAGCCATTCCTCGTAGTCCCCTTACTTCAACAGCCAATCATTAAAAAAAAGAGACAACCCAAGGGTTCTCAATCCAGTAGTGAATACAATGCATCATCCAGGCCTTGTCTAAAACGAACCCCATTTTCCCCGCTCGAGAGAGGTAGCATAACAGTGAATAGGCTTCATACGGGAAGCCGAGTACATCTTCCGCTGCTGTATAAAAGCAGTTCAAGTGTGGGAAAGTAGGGTGCCAATCCGTAAACTTGACTGGGGCATTATGTATCCCATAATGATGAAGTAGGATGTCCTGGTGAGTCCCGGCCATCTCTCTGGCCCTATCCTCTAAAACAGCTCGGGTAATGTTTATCATAACGTCAAGGGGTAGCTCGTTGTCTATAGGAACGTTCCCTATCACGTGATCCATTTTCATGGTGAAATGTGTTTGTTATATCTTTAATTTTAATAAAGGGTTATGCATATATATATGTTCATATGAGATAGCATATGTGTGGCAAAACATCAGGCAAGACTCTACTGTACCACATTTCTATTAATATATATGCATGAGTGAGTACCTAAACGTTTTTTCTAAAAGGATAATTGCTATTGGTAGCTTTGGTCTAATTCTAAACGGGTGGATTCTCAAACCACTTTTTGATACTAACTCCCGAACCGGGTTTAGTAAAATCTTTCTCACCAAAACTTGGGGAGAAAGCTATTTAAGTTGAGAACGTTTCACGGACCTAACCAGGTTTCCCATGGCGGCACCCCTACTTTGTTCTCACCTAAAATCCTAAAAAGGGTAAGACCAGAACATGGCCTTTGAGTGTTCATGTGATAGTGAGGATCATGATATGTACTGAACAATGTGGTAAATAAAAAAAATGACATAATACTAATAATAAAAATACATCACATATATTAATAAAACAAATAAAACAAAAAGGCAAATTAACACAAATCACATATTAAATTAGCTTGACAAGTCCCCAGCAGAGTCGCTAGCTGTCGCTACCAGATTTTTCAGGGCATGAACGCCGAAAGCTAAATCGGTTATAGTTTTTCCTAATAAAAATTATTTTTTAAAGTCGCCACCAATCAGAATTAAGGCGTGATTGGACACCGGAAATGGTAGAATTTTAATGGATAAGGAGGTCTGCGAAATAGAGATTTTTGGTTCGTTTGTCGGTTACGTGTAGGGAAGAAAAAATTGATTAATCACCCTACCCCGCCCAAGTATTGGTACTAAAAATGTGATTTATGTGTTAATATTTGTCTAATTTACTATTATTATATTATTGTTTTTTGGTATAGGCGCATAAACGGAGCGGTTTGATTAACCTTATTTTTTACCAATTCCATAATCCTATGACATAGACGTATGAATTAGGCCATTTGTTTATTAATTAATCTTTTTTTGACCGATTTCTTATACCCCTATGACATAAGCGTATGAATCAGGTTGTTTGTTTTATTAATTATTTTATCTCGACTTCCCTCATAACCTTAAAACATAGACGTACGAATCGAACCGTTTTAATTATCGGAAGTGCTAATTAGTATGCAAAATCATTAAATTGAACTAAATTGGCCAAATTGAGACCTAAAATAGTAAACACTGAGACAAGAAAAATCAAATTAGAAAAAGACCTGATTAATTATAAAATTCATTTCACTAATTAGAACTAGGCAAATTAAACCCCTAGAGACTTTCCATTAAAGTTTCAAAAGAACCGAAAATTTCATAAAAGAAGAGAGTGGAGAGGACACTAAATGACAAATAACTGGAGAGAAACAAAAAGTATTACAAGAAAAGAAAGAGTTATTACCTGGTGGTGGATGGAGATATTAAATGAATGAGAATGAGAAGCACAGTGAGTTTCTTGGCTCTTTCCTAACTACTTCTTCTGTCTCTTTCCCAACCTTTTCAACCTTTTTCTCTCCCCGGGTCCCTCAGCTCAAGTTGGCTCTTTTTATAGAGACTTGGGTAATTAGTTAAGGACTTAATAAGATGATAATATAGTCTAATTAGAATTGATTTAGATTTGTGCCTTAATTAGTGAATGTCAACTTATTAGAATGGATTTGGGCTTGGGCCCTGGATTTGGGCTTCATGATTTGGGGTCATTTGTTGTAAAATCTGTAAATTATGGATAAACTTTTATTTACTTCATGTGTTTCATATTTTTTGTTTGTTAAGAATAACATAAAAACTAATTGTTATTTTATAACTAGACAACACGTGTTTACATTTTGAATATACTTTTAAAAATTAAACATCGTTTCATTCATATTTTTTCAAAGAAATGACATTCCTTTAATTAATAATAGTCATCCTAATCAATCGACTTAATTTTTATAACATAAACATTCAATCGATTATATGGATTTTATATATAATTTCAATTCCTTTTCGCAAATATTAGTTATTTAGTAGATATCTATAATAAAAATATTCATGAAATAAATTTGTTTTAAAAAAAATATAAAATTACTAAAAAAACGAGAAATTACTCCGGACAAAATGGGTATCTACAAAGAAGATTTAATTGGTGTCTTTCTAATTTTTATCGGTGCTTTTTTTGGTCTCAATCCACGTTGGAATTGTAAAAAATGCTTTAACTTTGTATGAATTATAACCACAGTATATATGTATACAGTGGAAGGCAATACAAAAGAAGAGTTAAAATCTGATTTGACATGAAGTATAGAATACAGTGGAAGAGAAGTGATGACTAAATGATATTTATAACAAATATTCAATATTAAGGAATTTCCCATATGGGGTTAAAAGTAACGTTTTTTTTAGAGTTTATGGGGTTAATGGGTTGTCCCGTAAGGTGGGGGGGTTAAATAAACAAAACGGACAACTTTAGGGGGTTGGGTAATGCGGGATACACATGTCACGCGCGTGATACACATGGACAACATTATATCTCGGCAGTCTAAATTATGGGGTTAAAAGTAGCATTTTTTTTTAGGTTTAGGGGGTTAAAGGATTGTCCTGTAAGGTGAGGGGGTTAAATGAACAAAACGAACTTTAAGGGGTTAAGTATGGATTAGGCCAATTTAAAAATATTACCACAGTAAAAAAACAGCCCCTTGAGGAGAATAGTTTGTTAACTATGAACAAACCATGTAATAATTTACCATTTAAGCCCCAAACACACAACCAGAGGTTTAATCCTTTCTTATTTTGAGATTATTAATTATTATTACAGTCTTAGTAGTACTATCTTTTTAGTGGTACTATCTTTCAAAAACACACAAAAAAAAAAAAAAAAATTGTAGAAATTGTTATAGAGATTTCATAAAAAAAAAAAAGTCACTGATGATAAATATTACATTAATTATGTTGTTGGCTACATAATTTTTTGGAAATATTAATAATTATTAAATTAATTACGTTGTTAGGTATAAAATTGTTAATTGTATATTAGCATAAAGTTGTAACAAAGGACTATAATAAATAACACCTAATTATTATAATTTAGCAACGATTGCAATCACTACACTTTTAATAGCTGATTCCGAGCCAACTCTTAATAACATGGATTGTAACTTGAATGGTTTAGAAAGTAAAGTTAAATATCAGAAATAAAATGAAGTTGAATGGGAGTTTTAAAACATATTCCAAACTTGAGTGGCCATTGATACTATTTACCATTTGTTTATTATGATTAGGGGTGTAAACGGACGTAGTTCACAAACTATTTGAGTTTGGTTTGATAGAGCTCGACTCGAATTTGGGATCAGCTCGAGCATTAACGAACTGAGTCCGAGTTTTTTCAAGTTCCGAAGAATTTTATCCTGGCTCAGAAGGAACGCTAGCTATATGCTTAACACATGCGAGTCGAACGTTTTTTTCATCGAAAAAACACGAAAGGACTTCAAATACTCAAGCACAGTTCGATTCTGAACAGAAATCTAAGTCACTGTCATACTTCAACTCCTTCATGCCATTGTTGGAATAACCGAATTGTATCTTTCTTTTCGCAAACAGGTTCCATTATATATATATATATATATATATATATATATATATCATTGGTTATTATTAATTTTTATCACAATTCACAACTCAAATAACATTTAACCCATAAAAAAATGACACAAAAAAATTTCGGCATTTGAGTCTTTAGTTAGACAAATAGGTTTTGATAAGGAATAAAATACATTACATTGAAATGTTTCTCTGAGCTTATGTTTTCGGATCATAAGTAGTATATACTGTTCTAAAATCTCAACACATTACATGATTGTTTTTCTTTTATAAATATTTTAAACTTATAAGAAATATGTTATAAGTTTTTGAATACTCTACTTATTTTATAAGTGTATGTTGAATTTGATTAAACCTCGTTAGAAGTTCGATAAAAATTCGGCTGAATCTGATTCTAGCTCGGTTTAGTTAAAACTCGATTTGAAAGTATTCGGCTCGATATATTAACGAAACAATACTGAACTTATCTTGGGCTCGATCAACCATCAAGAAATAATAGAAATTTATTAGACATAATAAACTTATTTTCTCAGGACAACATAGTAAAAGAATGCATAAATTGTATAAATAAAAACAAAAAGGATAGATGAACTTACTTAAATTTTCCAAGACTCTCAGGTCCAATATCAATGGTAGGAGATTCGTCTTCCATACATCATATGCCAGGAAATTCAAAGTTGTGATGGATGAGTCTGAAAGGAAAATCAGAGGAATGATTCGAAGTGAAAATGAAGAAACTTGAACTATATATATTCCGATTTGAATCTCTCAAATCAGATCTTCTTCATTTATGTTTAGAAAGAAGAAGAAGTTTTGTTTTTTTTTTTTTTTTGAAATAAAAGAAGAAGAAGTTTTGTTAATTAATAGGAAAAAAATGAAAGTTGACATGGGTTCGGTTGAAAATTAAAGTATCTCCCACCCACTAGCTTAAATAATATCAAGAATTTCTTTTTTTTTATTCTAATAAAAAGATAATATTAAGAATTTAAAAAGTTAATTGAACTACAATATTACTGACAGAGGCTCAGGCTATTAACATTTGTTGCTGCGGATGATATTTGTAAGGGATAAGATATAAAAAGGCTTAATACATTTCTGAACTTGTTTAAAAAGTTTGATTGACTCCCTGAACTTTTAAAGTATTCTGATCGCTTCCTGAACTTGCAAAAAATATTCAGTTAACCCCCTGAACTTGCATAAAACGTAATCAGTTGATCACTCGGTCGTAAAAAAGTAAATTAAACACGGAAGATGTATTCCACGAGTCTTATAAAAAGTAAAACGATCAAAATCGGAATATACGATTCTAATATTAGAGAAGACAAGTTGCATAGTTGAGCAAGCAATAACTTCCTTTTTAATCTATTTTTTAATTATACAATAACATTCTAAGATACGTGGAATACATCTTCCGCATTTAACTTACTTTTTTACGACCGAGTGATCAATTGATTACGTTTTACGCAAGTTTAGGGGGCTAACTAAATATTTTTTGCAAGTTCAGGAGGCTATCGGAACACTTTGAAAGTTCAGGGGGCCAATCAAGCTTTTTGAACAAGTTCAGGGGGCAAATGATGTATTAAGCCATATAAAAATACATCATAACGTTTAGAACAGTAATTTTATTTTTAACGTCTAAAATAACATAATTTTACTTTTAAAGTTCGGCAGCTAAAATTAATTTTACCCCTAATATTGTCAAGTTGGATCAATTTAAGAAATAATTCATTAGATTGTCTTATCGCGGTCATTAATTTTATTATCTACACTTCAGATATAAGTCATTTTTATCACTTATTAGTAACAGATCATAAGCATATATTATTAGACGTGAAAAAAATAAAAGAATAAAAAATATATTGTTTTTGTATGAATTAGATAAAAAAAAAATTCAAGAAACTTCACCGAATTTATAAATATTTAATCTCCGACTCTATTACTAAGTTACAAAAAACATGATTTTTTTTAAAACAACCTGCTATGCAATTAGTGCAGAATAAAGAGCAAAATACTTGTGTTTTATAATAATTTTTGAAATTGAACCAACTTATCAATGTTAGGAGTAAAATAACTCTTGACTACCAACATTAAGTGTAAAATTCCACTATTTTAGATATTAGAAGTAAAATTATTTCTGACCGTAAACGTTAAGGGTATTTTTATACCTTATCCCTATTTTTAATAAAAGACAAGTATAGTTTTAAAGTTTTAAGGAACAACTAATTGAAGATTAATATTTTTAAATTCAGTGAAATATTTGAATTCTTTTACCCAACTCGTACAAAATACAATATATTTTTAATTTTTTTTATAATTTTTTTACATTTAATTATATGTTTGTTATCAGTTACTAATAAGTCATAAAATGACACACATGTGAAAAGATAACAAGATACCGATAATATAATTTGATTAATAATTTCTCCAATTAACTAAACTTGCTAACCTTATGGATAAAATTGATATTGGTTGTCAATGTTAAGAGTAAAATTGTACAATTTTAAACATTAGAGGTAAAATTGCTCCTAGATGTAAACATTAGAGATATTTTTGTAACTTATACCTAATAAAATTGATCTTAGTTAAAAGAGATAAGGTACAAAAATACACTTAATGTTGAGAGTAAAGTAATTTTACTCATAACATTGACAGTGAATAGTAATTTTAATTCTAACATTAAGAAGATGGTCCAATTTGAAAAATAATTTATCAAAATATTTTTTTAATCACGAAGTTTATTATTTACATTTCACATGTGCATCATTTACGTTAATAATCACAAAAACATGAATAAACTTAAAAAGATAAAAAAAAAATAATACTATATTTTATACGAATTAGATATAAAAGTTAAAATATTATATCGAATTTAAAAATATTAAATTTTATTTTATTATTAATCACACAGAAAATGAAATAATTTTTAGAACTAACATGTAATTATTACAAAATAATCAACAAAATATATAAATTATATAATGATATCTAAAATAACTTAACTTATTAATATTATAAATAAAATTGTTTTTTACTAAAATTATAGCATTTTAAAATGTGAATTGTTCAATATTGCCCCCATTTTATTTATCACCATTCTGTGTGTGGATTTTTTTTTCCTTTTTATAATTTTGATCAAAAACTGAAAATTTTCTCTCCAAAATCACAAACCAGAACAATAATAATTGAAATTATGAAAATAATTGAAATATGAAAATAATTGATGCATGACAACTTATGAACTCCGAAAATAGATGATTACGAGTTGAAAACATTAAAATTTATGTTTTTTTATTAACAAAATCATGAAATAATGTATATTTTTTTTTGACGATTTTGTATTTTTTTATCATAAAACATTTAAAGGTTTTTCATAAAAAAAATTATGTTTAGAGCGGATGAATTTTCCACCTGACCTATGGACAGACAGAAGATCACCTGACGGAAGATTCATCCGTCTAGATAGAGATGCACGTGGTCGGTTAACCAGTCCAATAAGGTTATTTCTGTCGGCTAACCATTTAATCAGTTTTTTAAAAAACACTAACCATACATAAGTCCATTAATTTCGGTTAACCATTAATCGGTTAACCAATTATTTCGGTCGGTTAACTTTTCATTTCGGTTTATAAGCATTAGTAAATAAAAATAAAAATAATAAAAGAATTCTATTTTTTTATTGTAAAGGAGACGACGGGTCAATGACGAGTTCAAAAGATTAACTGCCGTGCACTATGACGTTAAATTGTTTAGTGCCTAGATCAAATCTCCATCTAAAAATGTGTTAAAGAACAATTAAATGGATAAAAAAAAGGCAAAATGCCCTTAATAAAACTTAGGGTAAATTCTAAAAAAAACTCATGTGGTTTCACTTATTGACAAAAAAGGATCTGTGCTTTTTCTTTTGTCAAAATGGGGATTGTGTTTAAGACCATTAACCAAAACGCGGAAAAACAGCTAACCCCGTCGACTGAGCTGACGTGGCAGAGGGTATTTTTGTCCAATTTTTTTTCTTTCATATAAAAGGCATCCCTTTCCATCAATAATCGATCACCAATTTAATTTAGGGTTTTTCCCCAATTTAGGATTTAACTTCTAGGGTTTCTCAATCTATGAAGAAATTGGGGAAAAACCCTAAATTGAATTGGTGATCGATTATTGATGGAAAGAGAGACATTTTATATGAAAGAAAAAAAAACTAGACAAAAATACCCTCTGCTACGTCAGCTCAGTTGACGGGGTTAGCTGTTTTTTCGCGTTTTGGTTAACGGTCTTAAACACAATCCCCATTTTGACAAAAGAAAAAGCACAGATCCTTTTTTGTCAATAAGTGAAACCACAAGAGTTTTTTTTGGAATTTACCCTAAAACTTATGGCTATAAAGTTTTGAAAAACAAGTAATAAAATTTTATCATTGTTTCTACATCCAAAAACATAAAAGAAAAAAAACCTCGCATAAACTGAAATTAGAGAGACAGTAACAAATTAACTGGGAGTTATTTAGGCTCTGTTCTTTATTACTGAAAAAAACCGAACTGAACTGAACTGAATGCTACTGAACTGAACTGAACTGAACTGAATGATACTGAATACTGAACTGAACTGAATTTAACTGAATGCTACTGAACTTAACTGAATGATACCGAACTTAACCGAATTTAATCGAACGTAACAATAATGATGATATTAGACTTTAAAATAATTTAATGATAACATTGGACATTAATAAGCTTATAATAATAATAATAATAATAATATTTCTATCAAAAAAAATAATATCAATAATAAATAAACATATTATTAAAGATTAAACTAAATTAAATATCAAATAAAATCTAGGCTCGATAAAATACTATGACATTAAATAAAAATGAGTCTAATTTAAATTAAAAATATAAATTACATACAAACACAAATTTATATATAATTTAAAGCCTATGAAATTAAATACAAATTTTTATATGAATACACACTCTTAACTTTTTATTACAATTAAGTATTAAGGTACAAAAATACCTTTAACGTTTTGGGTCCGGGGTTATTTTACTCCTAACGTCTAAATATGAATTTTCATATGAATACAAAATCTTGACTCAATTTATCAATGTTAAGGGTAAAATTGCTATTGGCTTCTAATATTAGGGATAAAATTGCACTATTTGAGATATTAAGGTAGTTGTGCCAGTTAATTTTTTAGAGCATTGTAATGTAAACGTATTAATATAATATTTATTTACTTTTCGCAAAATTTGCAAATAAGTTACACCAAATAATTATAATTATAATAAATAATGATAATATATATAATGACAAAGCATAAATTATATATAAATATAATTATAATGAAAATAGATAAATTAATATATAATAAATTATAATAATTATAATAAATTGTTGAAATTATAAATAAATAATGATAATAATAATAAATTATATATAAATAATTATAATATATAATAATTATAATAAATAATGATAAATTATTGAATACTAAAACTGAATACTGAACTGAACTGAACTGAACTGATTACTACTGAACTGAACTGAACTGAACTGAACTGATTGTTACTGAAATTAAATAATAAAGAATATGGCCTTATATATTTTCATCTCATTTTATGTTAATTTTTGATAGAGGGACTAAACCATTAAAAGTAAAAAAAATTAGAAACCTTATAATTAAATAGTTGTCTGATTAATGAGTTATGAAAAACTATAGGGACTAAATAATTGACTACCCATATAAATAAATTTATTTTTATATTTTTTTAATATTTAATTGAAATTCGGTCGGTTTCGGTTTTTCGGTTTTTTTATTTTCCGGATTTTTGTGTACACCCTACACTAGATATAAAACAGGCAGATTCTCTTAAAATAATTCAGTTTAAAAAGAAAATTATGAAAAAAGTAAAATGGTAACCTTATCCCTGCATTGAGATGTTTTCACCGCTTCAGTCTGTCATTTATGAAAGTAGCTTAAAACTAGGTCAGATCTGCAAACAATCTAGCTAGCGTGTTTGATAAAGCAAAATCTAATATTTATTAACTTTCTATAGACCACCAGATATCCATACACAATGCATTTTACTTAATTTCAATTACATTTCGGATTCATTTAGCTTACAGATTCTAGTTTTTTTTAGGGCAAAGTATGAAAAAAATGTTCGTGCTTTGCCTTGTTTGCAAATAGAGAGCCGTGGTTTAAAAGTTTATAAATAGAAGTACGTGATATGCTTTTTTTTACAAAACAAAGTATTTAAAATTAAACTTGTAAGTAATTGATGAAAATTAAGAGCATTTTTTTAATTTTTTTTAAATTATATTTATTTATTGACATAACACGGATCCCAAAATCAAATTTTAATTGTGTAAAATGAACTTAAATATTAATTTAGTTCACAAACTATCACATTAGTAAAAAACATAAAATTCCACCATATTATTTATTGTTTCGATTTAGGAAATTATTTTTTTCGGTGGTTGTGTTTTGTTTATATGTAAGAATAATTTTTTAAGATAAAAATGTATTTGATTGTAATTAGAACTTAATTGTGTAATTTTAATACTTTGTTTTTTAAATAAAATATATCACATACCTTTATTTATAAACTTTTAAATCACATATCTCTATTTGCAAATTGAACAAACAACAAGCATTTTTTTTTTCGTACTATCCCTTTTTTTTAATATAAAAGGCACCACTGTTTTGTTAGGGAAAAGTATTGTTTGTAAAAAAAAGAAACTTGCGCTTTTTTTAGTATCCAAAATGTTTTATTTTTTTCTTTGATTCTATATTTTTATTTTGAAATAAAGAATTGAGTTCGTATAGGTATTTTGGATGCTGATATTGAAATAGACTTTCTCATTATATTTATAAAAATAAATCTTGTGGTTGTGTCTGTTTTCAATTACAGTCTTTTGGTTTAAAAATTTAAAAAATGGTATCTTGAGGTTCATTACGTTAGCAAACACATACCAAATTAATTAACGGTGTTAAAAGTCAAAATGAAAAGAGTTAATTTGGTTCTTATATTTATTTATTTTATAAATTAACCTCCATTATTATCTAATTATCACAAACAAATCTCAAAATTAAAAATAAAAACCAAATACACACTATCTTCCCTATATCTTTAATTTCTTTTCTTTCTCTCTCTTCTCTTTGTTAATTTCTCCTTTTAAAATCAATTGAATTTCCAACCCTTTCTAAATCTAATCTTTACTTAATTTAATTGAAAACAAGCTATTTTTTCAATCATAGAAAAATAAATTAAGATTGCAATAACTAATCTAAGTTCCAAGCGAAAACGGCACACCACTTACAGGAATCCAATTCTCTACTTGTATGAATCTATTAACACACCACTTACAGGAATCCAATTCTCTACTTGTATGAATCTATTAACAGTAAACAGAGCAACTTCTTGAGGACTGTTAAGCACATGAAACCCACGCCAATTAACCCTCCATGAAGTCGACGTGCCACCCCTGTGTTTTCATGCGGATCGTCTCTGCCTTGTGCAGTTATGAAGTTAGCTTGGTGACTCATCGGCCGGCGGACGAAAATGTCGCAATTTTGGAAGACAACCGGAGCATCGCCGAAGATGAAATCAATTGTGTTGTAGATATGGCAATCACGGTAAAATTGCCGCAACGAATGGATGTAGAGAGTGTCTTGATAACCTTTGAAGCTGCAACGGTCGAAGACGGAGAGATCGGAGCTAACTCTGAGAGCCACCGCCTGGTGTTTGTTTGGACCGGCTGTGTTCTCGAATGTTATCAGGGTCGTTTTAAACATTTTTGAGGGCCAGAGCTAAATGAAAAAAAAAATTGGATCCTATTCATTAAAAAATTAATAATTTGATATAATGTTCTACAGAATGAAACACCAAAATACTTTTAACTTGATTTTTAACCTAATAAATATAATAAAAATAAATAAATTAGATATTGTATAGTAATAATAAAAAATTGGACCCCTTAATACTCTTAGACCGTTATTTTTCTGGATAAGTTAAGGGGACGTTTGAGTGCTCCTTTTCGTGCTCCTGTTTGCCTTTTCAATTCGAAATAGAGAGTTTTAGAGTGAAATTCATGTTTGCCTTTTACACTTGAAAAGCAGCATTAGGTGTTTGGTTAATGACCTCCTGTTTGCTTTTTACACCTGAAAAGCAGCCTTTTACAAAAGCAGAGAATCTCTGCTTTTTGAAAAAGCAGCTTTTTCCAACAACAAACAGCAAACAACAACTACTAATAGCAAGCATGAACAACAAACTGTAACAGCAAGCAGCAACAGCAAACAATAGGTAAAACAAACATGCCCTAACATTCATTTAATTTTTCATATAATAATTAATAACAATAATTTATTTAAATTTTTATAATAAAAAATTGGGCCCTCTTAAATTTGGGGCCCTGTCGGGAGAACTCTTTGTACACCCTTCTCCTACTCCCCTGAATGTTATGTCTCTTGCCCAAAATCCATCCCAGATACCCCTGCTATTATGAACAAAAAATCAGTGAAGGAATTAATTGTGTACTTTGATTAATTCGTTGTTCTACGAGGAAATTTCTTTAAGGTGGTGGCGCCGTCAGGGACATTGCCGTTACTGGTGATGATAGGAAAAATGGGGAAAACGTTTAATAAAATTATTCTAATGAATGGTAATTTGAGTGGTTGTTTGTGTTCTGAGATTAGAAATTCAGTTGATTTTAGAGAGAGAAAATAATAAAGAGCAGAGAGAAGAGAAAGAAAGAAAAGAAATTAAAGAGATGGAGAAGATTGTGTATTTAATTTTAATTTTTAATTTTGGGGTTTGTTTGTGATAATTAGATAATAAGGGGGTTAATTTATAAAATAAATAAATATAAAGACCAAATTAACTCTTTTCCTTTTGACTTTTAACACCGTTAGTCAATTTGGTATGTGTTTGCTAACGGAATGAACCTCAATGTATCATTTTATAAACTTTTAAACCAAAAGGCTGTAATCGAAAACAGGCGTAACCACAAGGTTTATTTTTGTACTTTTCCCTTAAAAAAATAGATAACTTAATTGTAGATGTTGATTATAAAATAAAATATGAACGATACATATATTGAAATGTGGAAACGAAATAACGGAATTGAAATGCTAAAAATAGAATCAAAAGCATTTTGAAACGATAAACTTGGTATCAATAAATGGCTAGCTTTGATAAATCTTGAGTTGAAGTTGGCCTTTGTCACATCCGACCCTAGTGTTAGAGATAATATTTAGATTATCTCTACTGATAATTATGCCCAAACTAAACAGAGTTGTATTCGATATACAACTCTGTTTAGGTGCAGAGATAATATTCCTATTATCTCTTAGATTAGATATAAGAGTTGTAATCTAACTATACGACTAATTAGGTCAGACAAACCTAATTAGAATACACTTTGTATCTGTCATATAAATACGTCTGATTAATACAAACCCTAATTAAGGGTATCATTCAATCATCTCTCTCTCGCTCTCTTAGTATTTCGGCTCTCTCTCTCCTCAATACCGAAACACTTCAACATGGTATCACGAGCATACCACGGTTCTAATCCGCCTGTCTCCGCTTCCGCATCAGTTCCGCCGAATTCCCTTCATGGGGCGGATGTTGCTTCACTCGAACAATACTCGGTGTCTGCCTTTCAGGCCGATGCAATCTCCCAACCACCATACGAACTCCGGATGCCGCGGGAAACGCATCGTTTTTCCTCAGCTCCGCCGCCGCAAGCTCGAGCTTCCTCACACCGCATCCATCGGCCACTGCTGCGACGTATCCGTTTCCGCAAGGAAGCTTTGCGTCTGAATTCACCGTCAACACGGAATCAGTCGCGTCCTTGCAACCGTCATCCGGCTGGCGATTTGAGTCGCCTTTCACAACAGCAGCCTCGTCGTCTATAATGTCGACTTATCTATTCGACAAACACGACACGGGTGTTTTCCCTCGGCTGCGACAGAACCAGCAACGATAGGGCTCTCCACCGCGGCAACATCCACAACTTTCCCTCTCCCGGGTAATTTTTCTCAAACACCAATCAGACCTGGTTTTGGACCTCCACCTTCTTACCATAGCTCTCAATTGCCTTCCACATTCACAAATCCCTCTTCTGAACCTTTTATGGCAAACTCTAATCACATTCATATCCCTAACTTTTATCACAATCAGGCCCCTCCCCCAAACTATTCCACATATGCAAACACTAATGCACATTCTGTCACCCGATCGCGTGCCCCTCCGGCACACACACAAACACATATTAAGCTCACCCCACATAACTATAAGACATGGAGAATGGCTATTGTCTCCACCCTCAAGCATCATCACTATTTTGATCACATCACAAGTAACACCCCACCTCCACCTAAATTTTTATCCCGAGGAGGATTCATGCAAAATAATGATAATATGCTTCTTAATCCTGAGTACATTGTATGGGATGATCTTGAAAATGCTGTTATGTCACTATTGTTGCATTCAATTACTGAAGAAGTTTACTCCATTATCACTTGTTTCCACTATTCTCATGATATATGGGTAGCTTTAGAGACAGCATACGGCATCATTACTGATAGCACACAATTTCAGCTTAGCATTGACTTACATGAGCTTGAACAGAATGATCTGTCCATCAGTGAATATATGCAAAAACTTAAATCCATTTTGGGTGATCTGGCTACTTCTGGAAATCCTTATCACATGCATCTTCTTCCTACTCTTCTCTACAAAAATGTCAATGAAGTTTTCAAATCAAGCATTCAGAATCTTGTAATTCAAAGAGGAATTCATATTGATTACTATGAGCTGCTAAGCAAACTGAAAACTGTAAAAGGAATGGTCCAGTCCACCAAAAAGTCGACATTCATGCTCCCCGTGCCTAACCGTAGTTCGCACGAAGCACATGTTTCGACCGTCTCCCCAAATGCAACAACAAAACCAAAAAACAAGAAACGGAGGGGAGGCAAGTGCTTCAACTATGGTGACTTGGATCATTGGGCGGACAAATGCAAAAGACCCAAAGGGTTTGCAACACAGCAAGGGAGCCAAGGTGCGCAAGCACACATTGCATGGCATACCCCCATCAGACCCTTTCAGTGGTCCACCTCAGCCATGGTACCCGGACACAGGAGCCACCAATCACATGACTGCTCAACCAAGTCAGTTGCAACACATGCAACCTTACCCTGGCAATGACACGGTTCACTTTGGCAACGGACAAGGTTTGCATATCTCTCATCTCGGTCAATCTTATATCAAAAACCTAAAAGTTTCTGATATTTTACTCGTCCCTAAACTCACTAAATCTTTACTTTTGGTTCAAAAGTTCACAAGTGATAATAACTGTTTCTTTGAATTTTGGCCTAACCATTTTCTTGTGAAGGATCAAATTTCTGGGGAAATCCTGTTACGCGGCCCGAGTAAAGATGGTCTGTATGTGCTTCCATCCAACTTGAAAGAGGCGCTAGTGGGAGAGAAGGTGTCGTTCGAGAGGTGGCATGCACGTCTAGGTCATTATCAGAATCAAACAGTGAGCAGAATTCTGAAAGACAACAATTTATCATCATCAGCACCAGTTAGTGGTTGTTGTTTTTGTCCCTTAGGGAAATTATCTCAAACTTCTTTACCATCTATTATTCGTTATAGTACTTTTAAATTTGAAAGTTTACATTTAGATGTTTGGGGTCCGGCCCCTATTCTTTCATTTAATGGACATCGCTATTTTCTAATTATCATTGATGAATTTACTCGCTTCAGTTGGTTATTTTGTTTGAAAAAATAAAAGCGAAGTTGCTTTAACATTTCAAAATTTCCTTGCTATGATTAGAAATCAATACAATGCTCAAGTTAAAAATTTCTACTCCGATCTTGGAGGCGAATTTCAAAAATTGCAACCGTTCTTGCAAGTGACATTGTTCATAAAATTGCATGCCCTCATACTCATGCTCAGAATGGCATAGCTGAACGAAAAATACGGCATGTGGTAGACACATGTCTTACAATTCTTGCAAATGCATCCTTACCTCTACACTTTTGGAATTATGCCATGATTCACAACATTCGTATGATCAATATTCTCCCCACCAAAACTCTTCGTAATCGGTCTCCTTTCTTTTTGTTTCACAGAAAGAAACCCGATTATACACTTCTTCGAATATTTGGAAGTGGTATCTTTCCGCTACTTCGTCCTTACAATAGAAATAAATTTGATTTTAGATCAAAACTTTGTGTCTATCTAGGACCTTCATCAAATCATTCTGGAGACTTATGCCTAGATTTCTCCACCGGTAGGATTTATGTCTCCAAATTTGTGAAATATGACGAAACAACATTTTCGGCATCGCATCAAACGACGACATCTCTCTCCTCCAATGCAGGGTTAGAAGCAACAGTTCATGATCTTCCGTCATTACTCGGACCGTATCTAGCTAATCCTCAAAATTTTGTCTTCCCTTCTTCTACATCTCCCTCTGTAACAAATATGCAACCCGCAATACCCGTTGAACCGGCTAGTGATGCCGCTGTCCCTAGTGCGGCAGTGCCAGACATCCCTGCACCAGCCGCAACTCCTGCAGCGTCCTCTATGGCTACTGGTACAGTGCCCCTTGCGGCATCGTCGAATGAGGCCAATGCCTTGGCACAGGACACCGCGGCTACGCAAGCACCTGCACTGGAAGGACGTGCCAGCGTGAACGCAGAATGCGCTGCGGAAACACGGGACATGGGCCATAACCCCGTACCTGGTACCGAAAGCGGAGCCATCATATCACCTGCTGCCGCGCGCTACTCATGGCTGCCGAACACTAAATTGGAAACCCCCAATGGTCCCCTTCCCGACGCCATGACGAACCACGCATGTGCATCTGCTGCCCCTGACACAGCGGCATCTGCTCCGTGTCCTGCGAGGATACCTACGACCTCCACTCGGGACCCTGTGTATGACCCTGCGCGACAGCATGGGATGCAACTTCGGCATTCGACCTTGCACTCAAGAGGGCGATTTGAAGCACTTCTCGCGTCTCATGAACACGGCACCGTAGATCCAACCTGCTTTAGCAAAGCAAATAAGCTTCCGGAATGGCGACACACCATGTCAGATGAGATTAAAGCTCTCATAGACAATGGAACTTGGAAACTTGTACCACGACCTCCGGGAAGACATACCATCACGTCTCGCTGGCTGTTCCACACAAAAAGGAAATCTGATGGATCTATTGATAGACACAAGGCTCGCTTGGTAGCACGGGGATTCACCCAAAAATCCGGGATTGACTACAAGGAGACATTCAGTCCGGTTGTTAAAGCCACAACTATACACACAGTGTTAGCCATTGCTACAGCAAACAGGTGGTTCATCAATCAGCTTGATGTTTCAAATGCGTTTCTTCATGGAAATCTGTCAGAAACGATTTACATGGAGCAACCACAAGGCTTTCGCGATCCTGAAAAATCTGATCATGTGTGCCTTCTTCAGAAGAGTCTCTATGGCTTAAAACAGGCTCCACGAGAGTGGTTTACTCGCTTACGAAACTTTCTGGTTTCGCTGGGTTTTCATATGTCCGTAGCGGACAATTCTCTCTTTGTCTACAAAAATGGAAAGCTTCAATCCTTCACACTTTGCTATGTGGATGACATTTTAATCACAGGGAATTCTCCAGCCCACATTGTCAATATAATCTCATCCATTGAAGCTGAATTTCCAATTAGAAATTTAGGAAGAGCTGAATTCTTCTTAGGCATTAAAATTCAATACTCAAAAGAGGGCATTCATCTGTGCCAGGCGAAGTATGCAGCAGACATACTTGATAGAGTCAACATGACTAATGCAAAACCCACGTTAACACATATGGCTACAACACCCACACTCTCAAAGAGTCTTGGAACCTCTCTTGCCTCTTGTGATAAATACCACAGTATTGTTGGAGCACTACAATACATTTTACTCACTCGACCAGACATTGCTTTCTCAGTGAACAAACTATGTCAGTTTCTTCACTGTCCGACTGATGAACACTGGAAGAGTGTCAAACGGGTTCTGCGTTACATTCAAGGAACCTTAGAAAGTGGCATTCTTCTGTCCGCAAAACCCATTGAGCATATCCATTGTTATTCAGACAATGATTGGGGAGGTTGCCCCGATGACAGGCGATCTACTGGAGCCTACTGTGTCTATCTTGGAAGGAGTATAATTTCATGGCAAACACGAAAGCAACCCACGATAGCAAGATCATCCACTAAAAGTGAATACAAAGCCGTAGAAAATGCAACAGCGGAATTACTTTGGCTAAAATCGTTGCTACGAGACTTGGGATTCCACATGCCGCTTCTAGTCCAATTATGGTGTGACAATGTGGGTGCAATCTATCTCACCTCAAATCCTGTGTTTCATGCTCGCACGAAACACATTGAGCTTGATTATCACTTCGTTCGTGAACAAGTCACAAATGGGTTCCTCAATGTCAGATTCATTCCCACTGACGATCAGGTTGCTGACATATTAACCAAGCCGCTACCCAGTCTTCGCTTCACTTTGCTACGCTCTCGACTATTGGTTTTTCCACGGTATCAACTTGAAGGGGGGTGTTAGAGATAATATTTAGATTATCTCTACTGATAATTATGCCCAAACTAAACAGAGTTGTATTCGATATACAACTCTGTTTAGGTGCAGAGATAATATTCCTATTATCTCTTAGATTTGATATAAGAGTTGTAATCTAACTATACGACTAATTAGGTCAGACAAACCTAATTAGAATACACTTTGTATCTGTCATATAAATACGTCTGATTAATACAAACCCTAATTAAGGGAATCATTCAATCATCTCTCTCTCTCTCTCTCTCTCCTCAATACCGAAACACTTCAACACCTAGACGACCTCAATCGGCATCGGACGTGAAATAGAAAGATCATAATTAATATTTAGGAGTCTCCAATTTATCCAAATATTATAATATCATATTTATTTATTTATTTTGGCCTTCCTCTTCAATATATATTCTAAAATAATAAACTCGTATTCCTATACATTGGTCATTCAAGAATCTCAATATATTTACCAACTTCATTATATTACAATTGAAATACTAAAGTTCTAATGGTAATTCTAACAATAAGCAACAACTTCCAATCATCACCTAATCGGTCAGTAACCTTCTCTATAACCTTGTACTTTCTGACCTAAAAACATTAAAACATTTAAAAAGGTGAGACAGAAATCTCAGTAAGAAACTATCAGCTATAAAAACCAATTTTACTTAACATAGATACATATATACATTTATAAAGGGATTTAATCAAAACCTTATAAAATATACTCAAAACTTAAGTTCATATAACTTTATATATATGATGCATCTTATCAAAACGAATCAAAACAAATAAAAATTTCATCAAACCAATTCATAATCAAATAAATGTTTTATCAAACCAATTTGTAATCAAATAAGTATTTTATCAAACCAACTCGTATTCAATCAAACGTAAAACCTTATATCAAAATCAATCATAACCGAAAACATAATCCAAATGAACTTAAAACATTATATCCATCCTCGACTTTCTCCTCTTAAGTATCAATCCATAATCACATATATAGTCGAGACGTCTCTTAACATTGTCTATCCCATATGGTCTTACCCGACACTTCACTGCCATACCCGATAGATCTTCAGACTATGTACACAGGCCATGTCCCTCACTGAACATGGTCTTCAAATATAAAACCACCTATCCGGATAACTCTCGATGGATATAAAATCATAAAATCATAACGTGCTCAAATTTCCTTTCAAAATCAAATTCCAAACTATTTGATAACCATAAATCATTTGGCTTCAATTAGCTCTTTTAAAAATAACCACAATTATTCAAAATATCAATCCTTAATCAATGAAAATTCTAAAGTTAATCAATCAAATTAAGCCTTAAATCAATATAATCAAGTAAAATCTGAAATTCACATAGAAGCATAGTCAATAGCTTCATTTAAACCATAATTTCACAATAAAAAGCAAAATCGTGAAAAACCTCAATTTTACAAAATTCTTGCATAACCCTAAAATATCAATTTCTGAAATTTTTTTGATTATATATATATATATATCTATATACATAAAACTCAAAATATAGTTGATAGTTACTTATCTTGGCTACTAATTGAGGAAAACACTCGTTTAATTTTTCTCTAAATTCTGTCTAAGACGTTTTCCATCCAAACACTTCCAAAACTCAAAAACTCTTCGGTTAGGACTTAGAACTATACATAAAGATGCTATGATTTTAATTTCGAGTGATTCGGACGGTCGAATCTCCGTAAATCAAAGAAACGGTGGAGAAACGGTTCAGAGAAAACTGATGAATTTAAAAAGGAATAGAAAAAAGAAAAGAAAGGTAAAAAAACATATGACCATCTCGTATTCTTTGGAAGAATTGAGATATATATCTTAAATTTGGCAAATATCATATTTGATCATCCATCTTTATATAATCTTGTAAAATTACTCTAAACTTTTAATTTACACATAAAATCATCAAATTAACTCCAAACCTTTCCTATAACACCAAATAAAAATCACACACCTAATAATTATAATATATATTACTATCAAGGTATAAATTCTAGAAATTTAGACACGAACGTGACAGTCTTGATTTCATGTGTGTGGGAGCGTCTCGAACGAACGATCATTGATATGAACGCATTGAATGTGAAAGCTTAACGTTGATTTACTGATGAACGAATTGAGTGCTTGGGGAATTTTAGGTTTAGAATCAAGATTGAAAAATGATTTTGAATTAGAAAAGCTAAATAGAAGTAGATTTTTTAAAGCTGAAACAAAAAATCGTGAGCTGAAGAAACTCAAAAACCAAGACAAAAAGACCAAAACAGAATACTCAAGAGATTGATAAGAGATGATTGTGTTGATATTTGTTGTGTGTTGAAATGAGGACGAGGGTTCTATTTATCGTTGAAGATAGTGGGTTTAGTTGTAAATAACTCCTACTTTTCTCCACTAAGCCTTACTTTTATTTTATTTAGCTGTTAGGTAGGTGTGTAGTTAAACTGGTTAGAGTAAGAAGATGGATAACAACCAATTTAACTAACAATGCACCTATTCTAGGCATGAGTCTTACTTCCAAGCTTTATTGCTCCTAACATTCGAATCCAAATTAGGCCTAAAAACACAATCCAGATTCCTTGGGATGTCTAGTTTCTAGAACATTCAAACTCGTGAGAAAATTCATCTGTTTGATACCCCGAATGGTCAATTGAAGTGACATTGGTACAACAGACACATATTCTAACTTCCAATATTTGTTTCTCTCTCCTTATAGACCCAAATTAGGCCCACAAACACATCCCAGATTTCTCGGGATGTCTAGTTTTTGGAACATTAACCTCGTGAGAAAAATCCATCCATTTAATGTCCCAAATGGCCAATTGAAGTGATATTAGTGCTGTTGGAAGAGGGTCAATTTTTGCCTTTTCTTTTTTTTTTTCTATGATCTAGAGGCTAGCTCGGCGAGCTGAGAATGCTAGCTCGCCAAGCTGGTCCTCAGAAGTCTCTTTGGGGTTGACTGAGTTGGAGGCCCCAGCTCACCGAGCTGGAGACTAACGGGTGCTAAAAGTATAGTTTTTCGTTTATTATTTTTTATTATTATTTATAATGAAAGTTACAATATGCTTTAAAATAAAATTTATTTTATGGACCAACAATTTCTTTCTTAATTTATGTGTAATGAAAATTGAAAAAAACATTGCACATAAATTGAGGTTTAGATTTTATTCTTTGTCAATTAATTTAAATATCAATAATTTCAGTTCAATTCAGTTCAATAATATTCAATTCAGTCCAGTTCAGTAATTTGTCATTATTTATTTTTTTTGGTAGAAAAGGAAAGGAAAGCAAAGCAAAACAAGCAACTACACCGGGATTAGCCTAGGAAAGCTAACCCCAATCCTATCCTCTAAAAGAAGAGGAGAAAGAGCGATAGGGGGAACGGTAAGGGTAGAAACACCTAACACCCCCTCATGGCCTGCCGCCGCCAAGTGATCTGCAACACGGTTCTGCTCCCGGAAAATGTGGCTGAACTCAAGGATATCAAATGAGGGGCTAAGCCTCTTAATAGCTTTAATAAGGTTGCGGCTATGAAGACCCATGGCATGACTATCCAAAATCATATTGATGGCCTCCAAGTTATCTGACTCCACAGAAAGCCTCTTAACACCCAGCCTAATCGCCAGCTGGATCCCAGAGAGAATGCCCCAGAGCTCCGCAGAGAAGGAAGAACCCAAACCCAAATTCTGGGTAAACCCAGAAAGCCAGGCGCCTCCCGCATCCCTAAGAACACCTCCGGCAGCAATCTTACCATTACTGAGGCAGGAACCATCAGTATTCAGCTTCACAACCCCCTCTCTCGGCCTGCTCCAGCTCACGAGGTGGACATCACTACTCGGGGAAGATCTGGCAAGGGACTCACCTTTGAAACTACCAATAATAGAGGAGAGTTTCTTCAAGAAGAACTCAGCTAAGTTAGGCAAAAGCACATCTTTATTATCAAAAATCTCCTCGTTCCTCCATTTCCACACTTGATGACAGATAATGGCAAAGAAAATGTCCCCATGCTCCATATAAGACAATAACTTTCCCCTAATACCATCTGAGAACCAGTCGTTCACAGAATGGGACATGAAGGAAGAGAAAGTATGATGAGGGAGAATTTTCTTCCAAACCTCTTCACTCTTAGGACAATCCCTGAGAGCGTGGCACAACGATTCAACATGGCCTCTACATCTACCGCAAGCTCCAGAGGTCGCCAAATGCATTCTGTATCTATCTGAGTTAGTAAGTAATCTGTCTTTAATTATATTTATTTATATATAATTTATTATTATTTATTATAATTTATATATAATTTATAATTTAACATTATTTATATATAATTCATCATTATTTATTATAGGCTTAATACCTCATTTGCCCTCTAAACTTGTCCAAAAAGCTTGATTGCCCCCTGAACTTTTAACGTATTCCGATAGCCCCCTCAACTCGTATCAAATGTTCAGTTAGTCCCCTGAACTTGCGTAAAATGTAATCAAATGATTATTCAATCCCAAAAAAAGTAAGTTAAATGCGAAAGTTGTATTGCACGAGTCTTAGAATGTTATTACATAATTTAAAAATAGATTAACGAAGTTATTGCTTGCTCATCTATACAACTTGTCTTCTCTAATATTAGAATCTTATACCCCAATTTTGATCGTTTTACTTTTTCTAAGACTCATACAGTACAACTTCCGCATTTAACTTACTTTTTTTGCGACTGAGTGATCAATTGATTATATTTTATACAAGTTTAGGGGGCTAACTGAATATTTTATATAAATTGAGGAACTTTGAAATTTCAGGGGACCAATCAAGTTTTTTGAACAAGTTTATAGGACAAATGAGATCTTAAACCTTTATTATAATTATAATTATTTATACATAACTTATATATTATTTATAATTTAGCATTCGCTATATATAATTCATTATTATTTATTATAATTATATAAAAATAGATTAAAAGGAAGTTATTGCTTGCTCAACTATACAACTTGTCTTCTCTAATATTAGAATCTTATACCCCGATTTTTGTCGTTTTACTTTTTCTAAGACTCGTGCAGTATAACTTTCGCATTTAACTTACTTTTTTTACGACCGAGTGATCAATTGATTACATTTTACACAAGTTCAGGAGGCTAACTGAATATTTTATACAAATTGAAGAATTTTAAAAGTTCAGGGGACCAATCAAGTTTTTTAAACAAGTTTATAGGACAAATAAGATCTTAAGACTTTATTATAATTATAATTATTTATATATAACTTATATATTATTTATAATTTAGCATTCGTTATATATAGTTCATCATTATTTATTATAATGATATATATATTATTTTTTATGATTTATATATATAATTTATAATTTAGCATTATTTATATATAATTCATTATATAGCCTTTATCTATATATTATTCATAATTTAATATTTTTTATATACAATTCATTATTATTTATTATAATTATAATTATTTATATGTAATTTATAATTTATGATATATATAATTTATCATCATTTATTATAATTATAATTATTTATATATAATATAATTTATGATATATATAATTTATTATATATCATATTATTTATAATTCATCATTATTTATTATACTTATAATTATTTATATATAATTTATAATTTATTATATATATAATTTATCATTATTGATTTTGTTGGGATAAGCATATATTCACAACATATATATTTATCTGAATAAGTAAATGGGTTTACGGGTTACCTCTTGTAGCGCAGATCCCGTTCTTGATTTGCAGCGGAAGGATTTCGGATCAGTCACCTGATCTAGTATCACCGGTCAAGCCTTCAACCACGCCAATAGAATTGGGAGAGGAATCCAATTGGTTCACGAACTAAAGCAACGACGAATCCCAAAAATAGAGAGAGGGGCAGCGGCTTAGGGAAAAAGAGGAGAGAAAAAATTCTCTGGAGATAGTGTATCTCAAAACCTAATTTCTGACTCTCTTCTAATTCTCTTAGAATTATGATAGATTAGGGTTTCTATTTATACTGAATAAATAGATCACCTAACCCTAATTCTTATTGGGTTTGGGCCCGTTCTATTTCGGGCGGGCCTAATTGGATCGATATCCAATTAATTCCAACATCTCCCACTCGCACGCAATGGAACTTATTCCAAACTTTCTCAATCTCGGTCTCTATTATACTCTTGCAAATAGTTCATGTGACCGGCATACTATCGAGAGCTCTAGTGCTATATACTCATTAGAACATATAGCTGCTCGATTTTCATGTAACAAACTTCGAACTATGTACTCGTTAGAGATATATAGATCTTAGATGTGAATATGGATCATCGGTGGTGTATGCTTTTATCCTAGACTCCATATCATATCCACTGTAGTCTTCAGATCTCTAAAGTACATCTATTTTTCACAAATATGCACATATGCATAAGTGTCCGGACGGTGAAGAATAGAAACACTTAGATATGATTCAAATGGATGTCTTTCCCTCTTAACATTATTCTGTCCATAATAATTTGATTCGCTTATCCAGTCAGGGTCTCTTTGGTTGGTATTATCTCATTAACCTCGAGGTATCCCTTTCCAAGGTAGCTACATCAGACTAAACTTCTTAGAATAAGTCTAGGGTCTATAAGGATAAACAATAGTCAAGAAGCGCATCTTCATGACGTGAGTCTCACATTAGGAAAAGGCGAGATCAATCTACTTTTCCATCTCGTGGTCGCTAAAGCACACATGGTATGGGTCATGTGTTATGGTGTTCAATTCTTTTCTGAAGAAGAGCATGTTATTAACACCATACAGAAGCATAGGTCTATATGTGCCTGAACATGTAACTTTAGTTCATCACTTATGATGATCACTTCTGGCTATGACAGAAGGCTATAAGTTATCGCAAACTTGCCCTTTTAGATTACTTGTTAATCTTTTTCATGTATTTGTAACACATGTTATCTTGCACTATAATGGAAACACTTTTCCATGTCTATAGGAAGACGGCTTCTATCATTGAACAAGCTCTCGAAATTGCTCAAAGGCGGCCTCATCCTTCATTTATCATCACATTGACGAAATGAGGGAAACTGCTCATGTGAGTGAGGTACATTCTGTCTAAACATGCATTTTGAGTTCATAACAGCAAATGTTTACAATTAAATACTCGCACTCGTGTATTGATGAAAATTCATAAAACTTTTATTAATAATTCATGTCTTACAAATAAAACAATGAAGAATGAGAAGTATACTTAGATCCTAAACAATCATTGGGATCTAACATGTTTAACGTAAACATCTCTCTTGACTGGTTTGGTGAGGGGATCTGCAACCATGTCATGAGTAGATATATACTTCACATTAACTTCTTTACATGCAATTAAGTCCTTGACAAAATGATACTTAATCTCTATGTGCTTTGATTTGCTGTGGAACCTCTGGTCCTTAGAGAAAGCTATAGCAGATTGACTGTCACTGTTAACTATGACTTGGGTTTGACAATTGGTTACATTCAAGTTGTTTAGGAACCGATTCAGCCAAATAGCCTCTTGAACTACTGATGAATACGATACGTATTCAGCTTCCATGGTGGACAGGGCTACACAAGTTTGTTTCTTGCTACTCTAGGAAATCGCGTCATTTCCTAGGAAGAACACATAGCCTAACATGGACTTTCTTTCGTCCAAGTCTCTTGCCCAATCAGCATTCGTGTATCCTCTCAGATTTAGGTCTTTACCTTGATAGCATAGAGAATAATCTACTGTTCCTTTGAGGTACCTCAGTATCCTCTTCACAGTTGCTCAATGTGCTAGTCCTGGGTTGGATTGATATCTACTCACCATCCCAACGGCATGACAGATATCAGGTCTTGTACACAACATGGCGTACATTAGACTACCTACAGCACTTGCATATGGAACTTTTTCCATCCTTTTCTTTTTGTTTGGATTCTTTGGACACATTTTGGTATATAGGGTGATGTCCTTAGTCATCGGGCTATCTACAGGCCTACTTCCACGCATACCGAAACGATCAATGACTTTGTTAACATAAGTCTCTTGAGACAGTGCTAATAGTTTCTTTGATCGATCCCTTGAAATTTTAACCCCAAGTATGTATGCGGCTCTGCCTATATCTTTCATTTCAAAAATTGAGTTTAGCCAAGCTTTGATTTGGTTTACAAATTCTATGTCATTTCCTGCTATCAGTATGTCATTTACATACAGAGATAAAATGACAAAATTTCTACCCGACCGTTTTGTGTAGAAACAATGGTCATCTTCAAGCATCTTGAAGACATTCGAAATCATTTGATTATGAAAACGAAGGTACCATTGCCTAGAGGACTGTTTAAGGCCACAAATTGACTTTTTCAATTTGCAGACCTTATGCTCGGAGCCTTTTACCACGAAGCCCTCTGGCTGTGACATATAGATCTTTGCGCTCAATTCTCCATTGAGAAAAATAGTCTTAACATCCATCTGATGTAGCTCTAGGTCTAAACTTGCTACAATAGCTAAGATTAGTCTAATAGATGTAAACCTTACAACATGTGAGAATGTCTCCTTGAAGTCTATTCCTTCCTGTTGTGTATAGCCTTTAGCGACAAGGCGAGCTTTGTACCTTTCGATACTATTGTCAGCCCTTCGCTTCACTTTGAGAACCCATCTGCTCCCAACAGCTTTTCTACCCTTTGGCAGATCAACCAGTTCCCAAACATGGTCGGATCTCATAGAATCTAGTTCCTCTTGCATTGCTATAGTCCATTTGTCTTTTTCCGGAGAAGTGAAAGCTTCTTTAGCATTTCTAGGTTCCGCGTCATCATTTGGAAATACTAAAAGAGTTGTGCCTTCGATACCAAATCATCGACTATCAACTCTTTGCCTTTTAGTACGGTGCAGTTCCGAGTTTTGATAAACTTCTCTCATGTATTCATCATAACCCGGAATCAAACTCCCACTTAAATAAGGATCTGTCACATTCGAAACGTTTTAAGGTTCGGAACTTTGACCTTGTTCTTGTTCCTAGTAGTGATCGGTATCATTACCTTGATCCTCAAAATTCCTCCCACTCGAATGGAGAGGTCCGTTTGAATCTATTTCCTCAAACAGAGTGAGATCAGTGTCAACTTCTCCTAGCTTAGGAAACTCATTCTCTAAGAAGACGACGTCTCGTGATTCAAATTTTGTCACTCGACCTTTACTATTTTCTCCCACTAGGACATATCCCTTTGATACGTCAGGGTATCTTATAAAGACACACTTTCTACCTCTTGGGCCTAATTTCCCAAATTTGCTAGAGGTATCATGGGTAAAAACAGTACAATCCCAAGGTCTGAGCATACTCAAATCGGGTTTTCTACCAGTCCACAGCTCATAAGGAGTGGAAGTGATAGTCTTGGAGGGCACTCGCTTTAGAACATATGTAGTTGCTAGCAAAGCATCTCCCCAATAGGAAATAGACAAGTTTGCTTCAGCCATCATAGATCGAACCATAACAAGGAGAGTTCTATTTCTCCTCTCGACAACTCCATTTTTCTGCAGAGTGTATGGGATAGACAACTGATGCTCTATCCCTTTCTCATCACATAAAGCTTTGAATTCATCTGAAAGATATTCTCGACGTCGGTCAGTTCTCAAAACTTTGATCTTCTTATCTAGTTGATTTTCAACAAGGTTCATAAACTTTCTGAAACAACTCAAAGCTTCAGACTTGTGAGACATCAAGTAGATGTGACCATACCTTGCATAGTCATCTATGAAGGTGATGAAGTAGTAGGCCCCATGCCTAGCCCTCACATTCATTGGACCACAGACATCAGAATGAATTAATTGTAGAGGAAATTCTGCCATAGTACCCTTCCCGAATGGTTTTCTATTCATTTTTCTTTTAAGACATGGTTCGCATGGAGGTAATTCAACTTTTCTTAAACTACATAGTAAGCCCTCTTTGGCTAAAAGATTCATGCGATCTTGGCCAATGTGATTTAACCTATCATGCCATAAACTAACATCTTTATCCACAGAAGAAGAAGTAGTAACAGAAAAATTATTGGAGTTATATAATTCAACATCCAAAATAGTCAAACCATTCAGTACATATCCTGAACCATAGAATTCATTATCCAAACTTAAATGCAAACTGTCATTAGCAAAAAGAAAGGCAAATCCAATTCTTAACAAAGAGTTCACAGAAATAAGGTTTCTCCGAATATTCGGAGCATAGAGAACATCTTGTAGGAGGAGAGTTTGACCGCCATGTAGACTCAATCTACATGTGGCAATCCCTTCGACTACAACTCTCGAGTTGTCTCCTACATAGGTCCATCTTGAACCGACTGGAATCATCGAAACTCAACAAAGGTCTCTCTTTCCTTCGTCACATGGTCCGTTGCACCTGAATCAACAACCCATAAAGGATCATGTTCGGCTATGAGAACAGTGCTAGATACATTTATTTCACTCACACATGAGTTAGTGTAGTGTACCTTAGGAACTTTGCAATCATTTGCATAATGTCCTTTTTCTTGGCAGTTGAAACATTTCACACATGAAAGCTTCGGTTTCCTCTTTCATCTTCCTTTCTTGGTTTCTTTCTTCTTGTGCAAATAAAGGCATCGTTCTTCATCTTCATGTTTCTTCTTCCTCTCTTGGTTTCTTTCTTCTTGTGCGAACTCGAAGGCACCATTTTCTGTGCATAAACGAGTTTTTCTGCGTTTATCATATGTATATATTATCGATTTCAATGGCAAAAGGCGGAAAGAATGTAAGTATATACTGTATTTCTGTTGAGCGATTTCCGCAAGTGCACGGTTTCGCTTGTAGTAATAAAAAGATATCGAACCCATAGAGAACACTTTTTAATGAAAACTTATTTTAATTCAGTTTAATTCACGTTTTAGGTTTATAATATGGAAAATCGTTTAATTGAATTTGGATTTTGAGATTGAATTAATAAGAAGTAGATTAGAATATATGTAGAATGTTAGAAGTCAATTCTGTCTTGAGATTAAATTACAAAACAGAAACATTTAGCGTTTAAAGTAAGAAAAGAGTTGTACTCGTTTGCATTAAGCAAAGATACCAACTTTAAACTTTGTAAAAATTATAAGTATGTAATAAGAGTAAATTCTTTCAATTAAAAGACTTTGAACCGTAGAGAACCCCCC
Source organism: Euphorbia lathyris (assembly GCF_963576675.1). Lineage (NCBI taxonomy): Eukaryota > Viridiplantae > Streptophyta > Magnoliopsida > Malpighiales > Euphorbiaceae > Euphorbia > Euphorbia lathyris. Next base: position 84,724,364 of record NC_088913.1, read on the forward strand.
TGGCGTTGAGTAGATTTCTACCTTGACCAAGTTTATACTTATTTTCGATAAGCCGACCCAACGATCATATCGTCCGTAAGAATGAACTTGCCCAAGTGTTCAACAAAGTTTCCTTGTAAAGATATGAATATAACTACGTTTTAATGAAAACACCAGAACTTTACTTCAGATCATTTACCAAAGTAACTACATAAGAATATATTGAATTGCATGAACTTTTATTAGATGAAGTATGAATTGATACAAGTTTATAGAGAACAAAAAGCATGGAAGCATTCAAGAGGAATTAGTGAGTTCTAGGTCGTCAATCCTTTCCTCAAACCTCGTTAGAGTTTGTCAGGCTCCGGGATCGAATCCGCTACTTAATCTTCTCGCTGAATCTTCAGAATAGAGATGGCGTTTCTTCTATCGAAATGTAAACTAGTCCTCTAACAGATCTTAATCTAAATCTAATTGCTAATGTGTTTGTAATTAATCTAAGAATAATATGTGTACATCAAATTGCTTTTACTGAAATGAAATCTAATCTCTGACTCATTTCTGAGTCAGAGTTTCTGCATAAATTCTGCACTAATCTTAAAAATCTAACTTTTTTGAACTCTGAAATCAACTCTTTATTTATAGATGTTGAAAAGTCGTGTTGAAGGGTTGTGTCCGCTGTGAAGAGACATTTCTATCCACATGAACAGACGTGTTTCTTAGAATTTAAACATGTGAATTTGGTGCTGGAAAACCTGCTGATCCTACCGAGATCATGGAATCCCTACCGAGATTAGGGGAGCAGTTTTTGGTCTTCAAAATGCAAAGGAGAGTGGCTGGAACCACCGTGTCGCGACCGAGATTAGGGAATCTCAATCGCGACACGAGATTTATTTCCCATTCCGGCCTCGTATCGGTGCGCTGAATTCTTCGTCTTTTTGGCTCGAAACTTAGGGTTTTTCTTTCATTTTTGATCCGTTTTCGCTCCTATTTGGATTTTACCAAATATTTAGGTACCTTGCATGAAAGAAACATATTCGGACATAAAATTACTCTAAATAGATACAAATAGCAGGATTTCATAGCAAAACTGATGTAAATATTAATGATATTTTAGGTATATTTTGGGCTTAACAATTTCTACGTTCATCTTCCAGTTTCTTCTTGCTATCTTTCGGGAAAACGACTTCGCGTAGTGAGTTTGCTTCGCAGTTTGCAAAAACTGTGAAACAAACTCATATATTGAAGTAGTATTTTCACCAAAAAATGAGTTCGCATAATGAGTTTGCTTTGCGGTTTGCAAAAACTGTGAAGCAAACTCATGTACTTAGCAGAATGAGTTTGCTTCGCAGTTTTCGCAAACCACAAAGCAAACTCATATTAGTAAGGTTGTATTTACCTTCACAACTTCACAGTTTTGCTTACCCCGAAGCATTTCTTTCATTATTTCTCTAAAATGACTAAATGTTTGTAAAAGTTGAATACAAAGGCATCAAATTCAAATATTCGTTTAGCTTGAATACAACGACATCAATCATAGTGTGATTGAGATGTGATGAAGAAAGTGAAGACCAAATTAACTAGAGAGCAAACATTGACTTTTTGGGTTTAGGGTAGTACACGGGTGCTCATGCCATTGCTAGAAGGCATACCACTGGTACATTCACTAATCAGCTTCAAACTTTCTTCAACGAGCCTCGTCTACTTATTGATCAGAGAACTGATCACCAAGGAAATACTTAGTTTAGGGTTAAAAGTTTAGTTGTATTCCAAACGATAGTGGCACAACTCTTGTTGAATTATTGTTGCCATCTTGTTGTAAATTTTGATAAGTTTTGTTTTGATGTCGTTTGGTTATACAGGGGTTTAGGGTTTAGTTGTATTCTAAACGACAGTGATACGACTTTTGTTGAATTATTGTTGCAATCTTGTTGTAAATTTTGATAATGTTTTTTATGTGTCGTTTCGTTAAACATGTTGTTTACTTGTGTATATTTTAGGCAAATAACAAAAAATACTACTTCGCATTTTTCGCAAACTGCGAAGCCTGAGCAAAACTGCGAAGGGAAATACTACTTCACAGTTTGCGAAACTACCAAGCAAACTAATATACTGAAGTAGTATTTTCCTTCGCATTTTATGAAAAATGCGAAGTAAAATCATATCGGGAAGTATTATCCTGAGCAAAACAAACACCATACTAAAGAAATCGCAGAACTACAATAGATACACAAATATAATTTTTAGCAATGCCTTCAAGTTAGCAAATGAAGAAAGAAACGAATAGAGAAAGAAGAAAGAGTGGGAAACTTCTAAGTTGTTTTATATATATATATATGAAGGGTATTTTGGAAAACTTACAAATAAATAGTTTAGATATGTAAATGGACCCAGTTTTATAATTTTTCCTAAAATTAAGGGAAAATTACAAAAATGGGTCAAATGGAAGGCTCATTTACTCAATCTACTACATATCTAGACTGATTTTGTATGACTTTCCCATAATACCCTCAATATTTACACGCGTCTCCCTCCCTCCCGTCTGACTTTGCAGATTCGATATTATGTGAAGCCTGCGAAGCTAATGTTTGGGTTTACCCGATGAATTTAATTAGCATATGCGAAGCATGCGAAGCTAATGTTTGGTTTACTTGATGAATTTAATTAACATATGTGAAGTCTGGATGTGTTTTGAAGCTAATTCGTGAAATGGTATATAACAAAAAATGCCAAACAGCAACGACTTCTAACACTAAAATCATAACATTATCAAATTTTACAACAAGATTGCCAGAATAACAATATTAAAATCATAACATTATCAAAATTTACAACAAGATTGCCACAATAAACTCCTAACAAATCACTTCAAAGTGAACCTGACTAATCTGGTACCAATTTTGAAGCGGATGAGTAATTTCTCTCTTTACAAGAAGTCTAGACCTTTTGGGATGAGAAATGGAAGTCCAGACCTTTTGGGATGAGAAATGGAAGTCCAGACCTTTTGGGATGGACGTGTCCCATGGTGCACACCAAGATTGGCACAATCTCTCCTAACCAATCATTTTAAAGTGAATGTGCCAATCTTGAGGGAAATTTCTCCCTATACAGGAAGGAAAGTCATCTCCTCTGCATCCGAGGACGTCGTGTCACGTCCGTGTCTAAATTTCTAAAATTTATACCTAGATATTAATATATTATAATTATTGGGTGTGTGATTATTATTTAGTGCTATAGGAAAAGTTTGGAGTTAATTTGATGAGTTTATGTGTAAATTAAAAGTTTAGGGTAATTTTTAAAAGATTATATAAACATGGAGGTCCAAACTGGATATTTGCTAGGTTTGGGATATATATCCCAAACCTTTTCCAGGAGGTGCCGCCTACGTCTTTTCTTTTTCTTTATCTTCTTCTTTCATCTGTCATTTTTTTTATCAAATCGTTTTTCGACCGTTTCTCCACCGTTTCTTTGATTTACGGAGTTTCGACCGTCCAACTCACTTGAAATTTAAACTATAGCATTCTTATGCATAGTTCTAAGTCCTAATCGAAGAGTTTTTGAGTTTTGGAAGTGTTTGGAGGGGAAATGTCTTAGACAGAATTTAGTGGAGAATTGAACGGGTGTATTATCTTCAATTAGCATTTAAGGTAAGTAACTATCAACTATATTTTGTGTTTTATATGTATATATATATATATATATATATATATATATAATCAAAGAATTTTCAAAAATTGATATTTTAGGATTATACAAGAATTTTATAAAATTGGGGTTTTTCACGATCTTGCTTTTTATTGTGAAATTATAGTTCAAATGAACTATTGACTATGTTTATATGTGAATTACAGATTTTACTTGGTTATGTTGATTTGAGGTTTCGTTGGGTGATTAACTTTGGAATTTTATGTGATTAAGGATTGATATTTTGGAGAATTGAAAACTTGTGAACTTAATTATGATCAAGTGAAGTATATATACATATATAGATATATGTTTTTATGGAATAAAATGTTTGGTATCCATTGAGAGTAGTCCGGTTTGGTGGATTTAATTCTAAAGACCATATTTAGTGAGAAATATGGCATGTGTACACACTCTGAAGACATATTGGGTATGACAATGAAGTGTTGGGTAAGACCATATGGGATAGACAATGTTAAGAGACGTCTCGTATATGTTGTGAATTGTGATTGACTTACAAGAGGATGAACTCCAAAATGGATACAAGATTATATATTTCGGGTTTCACACTCCGCCTTCTAGAAAGGGATGTTATGTAATCAACCACCTTCAGAAAAAATTATAGAGGGAAAAAGATGATTTTGGCTTCACGAAATGAGGATTAGCGAAACATGCGAATGTAAATGTGCAGGGAAAGAGGTGATTTTACTTCGCTAATCGATGTTTTCGCGAGGTATACGAGGTCTGAAACGTGACGATCTATGTCGCATATCGATGCTTTCGTGAAGTCTGCGAGGGAAATCATGAACTTTTTTACTCGCAGACTTCACGAACTAATCGATTCACGAAGTAGATCGTCATGTTTTAGGCTCTTTCTCTTCACAGATCTTCGCTGAAATCATCGACTACGCGAAGTGTATTCATGAAAAAACGCAGAAAAAACAGCATATACTTACATTTTTCGCGCCTTTCACCCTTAAAAGCGACAATAACAATATGATAAACTGGAAAAAACGATGGAAATAACGTAGAATAACCATTTCTTTGATGGTAACAAGAAGAAAGAAACCAAATAACGAGCAGGAACAGGAAGATTAAGAACCATGGCTTCGTTTTCTAGGATTAGGAAGTTGCAGAATCAAGAGATAAAGAGAGGAAAAAGAGAAATTCATTGTGATTTGGCAAAAATGTGCAGATTTCGTGCAATTTAAAGGAAGATAGGAAGATCAAAAGTCTTCGAATCATTAATGGAATAGCCAACAACCGTTTGCGCACCCAAGAAGAAGTCGGGAGAGAACATTTGCGTAAGGGGAGGTAGGAAGGTTAGGGGTATTATGGGAAAGTCACACAAAATCAGTTTAGATATGTAGTAGGTTGAGTAAATGGGTTAAATATGTAAATGGGTCTCCCATTTGACATAGTTTTGTAATTTTCCCTAAAATTAATTCAATGCTAATTATTTATTTTTTTTGTAGGGAATTCAATGCTAATTATTAATACAAAAAATATTTATCCAATATAATAATTAATTCAATATGTATTATTATTTTAATAAAATTAAATAAATGAATAATTATTATGAAATAAATTAAATTGTTGTGTGACTAATTATTTATTAAATAAATTATTTCAAAAAAAATCATTTATTAAATAAAAAAACACTATTAGAATAAATCTTATTAATTATTGTGCTTGATATTCTGTTACTTCAACGCACTCATCAACCCAACCCGTTTTTGGAGATTCAACATTAATTGAAACTTGACTCATATATGGATCATCCCTGGTAGTTTTGATTCAACATGCTTTCTCTTATAGATTCAGCTCACAGTTACTGTCTCTTTGGCAGAGCGCGATTATTAATGTTGTTTGGGTAATTTGGTTGACTAGAAATGACTGCATTTTTTGTAATAGCATTCCTAATATTCACTCAGCCCTACGACTAGTTTGGTCTTGCATTAAGAGTGCAGATTCCTTGGAAGTGGGCACGATATGGAACTCTTCGGTTGAGCAGAGTATTCTTGCCAATCTCGGGCTATTGCCTCGTAGACAACGAGCTCTAAGAATTATTGTAGCCCTTTGGCAGCCTCCTCCGGTTGACTGGGTCAAGGAGAACACTGATACCTCAGTGGTTTCGGATAAAGCGAGATGTGGTGGAATCTTCCAAGATGAGCGGGGTTTGCGATGGGCTCCTTTGTTTTCCACTCGATTTCTACTGGTTCATATACCGGAGCTCCAGGCGGCTATGTAGGTGGTCTCTTTTGCCTCTGCTCATGGTTGGCAACAATTTTAGATAGAGAGTGATTCTATGTTGTTCAGGTATTCTGGGTGCGTCCACTGCTTGTCCTATGGACTTTACAACCTGACTGGCAAGCGTGTCTAGATCCATGATGCACATACATGTGGTAATCTCACACGTGTTTCGGGAGGGTAATCAAGTCGCTGATGCTCTTGCAAATTTTGATCGTACTTGCGTTGGGCTACAATGGTGGGACACTAATCCAGATTTTTGCTCCCTTCTACTTCGAGATAATGTAATATGGAGAGACTTATTTCGGTTTTCTTAGTTGTTACGTCCTTTTGTATTTGCTCTTTTAATTCTTCTTTAATATATTGGGCTCGAGTCCTCTCGGAGGTACCAACCGATGTTTGTTGATGGCTTAGCCCCTTTTTTTTTTTAAGTAGAATTTTTTTTGTAGATATGACTTATTGTAAGTTCAAAAATAAGAAGAAAATAGAAAAATATGAGGACAAGCTCGTAAAACATCTCTAGCATGCAATGCATCAATGCTAATTACATTCTACTATCATTATCAAAAGCTCATATTTCTAATAAAAAAAAACTGAAAGTAATAGAAGGAAATGTAACAACCTACTATCTGCAATAGTAATATGAAAGGCTAATTATTCAGAAAATTGTTACATCCATTGAAATTAAGAAAGGGAAGAAATACAACATAGCCCATTGATTTGAACAAAAAAAGTATGAACAAAAATATAAATGAGCAATAAAAATATATAGAAAACAATATTCAACATAATAGCAAATATTAGGTATTTAAATTAACTTTACAAACATTACGAATTATACAATCCCACCTCTCCAATATTGGGGAACATAATTGGTATGGAGAAATCGAAATTAAGATAAAAAAAAATTGAGTCACATTGCCTCGTAGCCTGAAAACCCTAACCCTAAAATAAAAATAAAAAAAATAATATCTTATCTTAGTAAGATGTACAGATTTAAGCCATATGTTACAGAAATTTTAAGTTAGTTTCTAATTCTAGCCGCATTAACATTCAATTACAAAAGAGAAAACAAAAAAGTAAAAAAACATGAATATTCACATGCACCTTAGTGACCAAATGATTTGGTCATTCACAGTTAGATCAATGTTTATTAAGCCTTGAGATATTTTGAATTTCAACCATAAGATTCTAATAAGTCTAGATCTAACGGTGAAGGTCTAAATGATATAAGGTCATTAAGTCCATGCCATCAAAACTGGAAAAGAGAAGGGAAAGGCCGTGCTTAAAATCTGACACAAAGGGTAATTCATCAATAAAAAAAAAATACATGATATTTGACAGAGTCCTTTCATAAATTCCGCTCATCCCCAATATAGAAAATCTTTCATTTCCCTACAGAAATTTGAAGTTGCTTTGCTTCTTTAATATCTATTCTCCATATTCAAATTTCTAGATTTATAGAGAAGTTGAATACAGTGCAAAAATTGAACTTTTACATAAATTAAACCAAACTCAACCTTACAGCTAAATTCAACTATCTCAAAAGAATAGTTTTTTGAAATTGTTTTGTTTCTATCAATTATAAAGATTCAAATTTCCAAATTTAAAAATAAATGTAATATAGTTCAAAAAATGAATTGTTATACAAATTAAACTAATCAAACAGAGAGTGTTGTTTGGTGAAGGATTACTCCAAAATTTTGAAGTCTTCATCAATGTTGCTGTTACAAAAAAAAAAAAAAACTTTAAAAATGTAAAGAACACTTAAAATACAAATAAACTAAAATAACTTTTCATCATCTTTTTTTCTCTTCAATTTCAGCATTGAGTCAGACAATGATGCTAAGGCCCTGTTCTTTATTACTTAATTTCAGTAACAATCAGTTCAGTTCAGTTCAGTTCAGTAGTAATCAGTTCAGTTCAGTATTCAGTTTCAGTATCCAGTTTCAGTATTCAATAATTTATCATTATTTATTATAATTATTATATATTATTATTATTTATATATAATTTATTATTATTATCATTATTTATTTATAATTTCAGCAATTTATTATAATTATTATAATTTATTATATATTAATTTATCTATTTTCATTATAATTATATTTATATATAATTTATGCTTTGTCATTATATATATTATCATTATTTATTATAATTATAATTATTTGGTGCAACTTATTTGCAAATTTTGCGAAAAGTAAATAAATATTATATTAATACGTTTACATTACAATGCTCTAAAAAATTAACTGGCTCAACTACCTTAATATCTCAAATAGTGCAATTTTATCCCTAATATTAGAAGCCAATAGCAATTTTACCCTTAACATTGATAAATTGAGTCAAGATTTTGTATTCATATGAAAATTCATATTTAGACGTTAGGAGTAAAATAACCCCGGACCCAAAACGTTAAAGGTATTTTTGTACCTTAATACTTAATTGTAATAAAAAGTTAAGAGTGTGTATTCATATAAAAATTTGTATTTAATTTCATAGGCTTTAAATTATATATAAATTTGTGTTTGTATGTAATTTATATTTTTAATTTAAATTAGACTCATTTTTATTTAATGTCATAGGATTTTATCGAGCCTAGATTTTATTTGATATTTAATTTAGTTTAATCTTTAATAATATGTTTATTTATTATTGATATTATTTTTTTTTGGTAGAAATATTATTATTATTATTATTATTATTATTATTATTATTATAAGCTTATTAATGTCCAATATTATCATTAAATTATTTTAAAGTCTAATATCATCATTATTGTTACGTTCGATTAAATTCGGTTAAGTTCGGTATCATTCAGTTAAGTTCAGTAGCATTCAGTTAAATTCAGTTCAGTTCAGTATTCAGTTCAGTTCAGTTCAGTTCAGTTCAGTTCAGTAGCATTCAGTTCAGTTCAGTTTTTTTCAGTAATAAAGAACAGAGCCTAAGTCAAATATATCACACCAATTTATTTGACCTATTATAAATGACTGTAAAGTAATAAAAAAAATTGGGATTAAATCTTTGTTTCGGACTTAAATGGTAAATTCTTACATGGTTGGTTATAGTTAATAAATTATTCCCTGAAAGGGTTTTTTTTACCGTGGTTACGATTGTACCATTACGGCGAAAGGTACGCCGTAATGGTGACATCTCTGCGCAAAGCAATGCTTTTGCGCAGAGTTGTATCCATTACGGCATCAAGTACGCCGTAATGAGTATAGGAGGCTTTGTGCAGATTTGCACCCATTACAGTGTCAGGTACGCCGTAATAGGTACAAATCATATACGATGGGTCTCTTCACGGGTCAGACCCGTGAAGAGAATTATTCTTCATCGTTCTCCCTTTAAAGAGAAGGTTCAAAGGCAAATTGCAAAATTGCAATCTACCTTTGAAGAAAGAGAATAAGAGAGGTTAGTTTTTAATTTATGTTTAATTAAAATTTCATAGTTTATTTAAAGGGACAATTACAAAACTAGCCTATTTTAAAACTCATTTACGTTTTTAGCCTAGTTATCCAACTTTTTATAAATCTAGACAGTTTCATTGTATTTGGACAAAAATACCCTTGTCTTCCTTATGCTCCCTTCTTCCCCATCAAAAACATTCACCATTACTCATTCATCACACTTGCTCCACACTTTACTTCTTCTCTTCTTTTTTTCTTTCCATTTTACAATACTTCATACAACAATCAAGTGAACAACAATCAAGTGAACAATCCAAGAGCTAAAGCTTTGTTTATTCATGTAAGTATGGTGTTGGGTTTGACCTAGATTTCAATTTTAATCTCAATACAATATCATATGTGTTTAGTATGATGTATATAAGATGTATATATCAAATTCAAACGAAAATAGTCTAGGGTTATGCATTTCGAACTCATTCAACCCATTGAAACTCTGTATTTTTTCAGATTTGTCGTGAATGTTTTTCTGGGATTTCCGACTTTGTCGTATTTGTCGCACCACGAAATAGTGCAACAATGGCCTGGTGGTTTAATGTTGTCGCATTTGTCGTATTTTTTCACGGTACGATAAAATCCAGAAATATGAGCCTGTCGTACCTGTCGCATTTTTTAGGGTGCGACACTCTCTCTTAGTATAAGTTTGTCGGTTTTGTCGCATTTTTTCAGGGTGCGACAGACACTCTTAGTATAAGCTTGTCGATTTTGTTGCATTTTTTAAAGGTGCGAAAGACTATCTGAGTATAAGTTTGTCGCTTTTGTTTGTTAGTATGTGTTTTTTTCTCAAATGTAGAAGTATGTCGTTTGGAACTGTTCAATGTATGTTATTCTAGCACGGCCATTGGAAAACCGTTCGAGAAGATATGACATACGTGGGCGGTCAATCGAAGTTGTTTTGTTTTGCAACTAACATCGATTTGCAAATGTTAAAAGCGAAAGTGTACACTTGAGTAAGTATTGATGCAACCGATTTTGAACTACATATCTCCATGCAGTCGACATACGGTCCAAACAAAGTTCTTGGAATAGTAGCACCAATTCAAGATGATGAGGATGTTATAGTTTTTATAGACTATTGTCGTATGAATCCGACTGATTTGATTCCTCTATATGCTACCTTTATACCACGAAGAAATGATGAACAAAAAGACATACAAGGTAAGGAGACGAGGAAGCCCCAAAAAGAAGAGACACGGACAAAAGTTGTGCTTGTACAATCAAACCATGCTTCTACACACGAATTTGACGCCCGTGGATTAGATGATATAATGGAGGATCGAATTTGGAATGATGATGATGATGGTTATGCATTTCCCGATGATGATTATGAAGTACCTATTTAGCAGAGTGAAGCTAGCGGTGTCAAAATAGAGCCGCAAGTTGATCATGTCCCGAAATATACCGAGGATGATTCAAAAAGCCAAAGAAGAATGACTGATCCAATGTGGTGGATTCCAGAGGCCCCTAAGGCACCCGCGTTGGCTATAGAAAAACTTACAGATAAAGGTGCCTTCAGTTTAAAGGTGGATGATATTTTTGCCAACAAAGTAGAACTGAAAGATGCACTCGGGAAACATGCAATCTTAAATATGTACCAATGGAAGGTATATAGATCTAACAAGTCAATGTTTGAAGTTAGATGTACATATGTTGAAAAATGTAAATGGCGGGCTAGGGGTATTGTGATACCTGGTTCTGAAATGTTTAGACTTCGAAGAATGGATGGTATCGATCAACACACTTGTCCAAGAGATCAAATATTACCACACCATAGATAGGAGGGGAAATGAGTTGCAGGCAAACTGCTTCGAGATAAGTTTGATCTCTCGAATCGAGTGTACCGACCAATTAACATTGCTGAAGATTTTCAAAATGATTACAAAATTAAGATCTCTTACATGCAATCCTGGAAAGCAAGGAATTGGGCCCTAGATGCTCAAAGTGGTTCACCGGAAGAGTCATACATGTTGTTACCGGATTACTGTGCGACATTGAAGGCTAAGAATCCCGGTACGATGATACATATTGAAACTGATGATGTTGACCACTTCAAATGCTTTTTCCTTGCTTTTGGTGCTTCAATTAGAGCGTTTAAAGAACACATCCGTTCCAGTTCTTTGTGTTGATGGAACCTTTTTAAAAGGTAAATATCCCGGTGTAGACACCGAGTCGGAGGACCTGTGATGAAAACCTGTAACAAGACGGTTGAAGCGGTTGGTTCCGGGAGTTTTAAAGCCAAAAATATATATAATAAAAAAGGGAATTTAGAAGGAGTTACGGTCGTCGAAAGGGCGGCTCGCGAGTGCTCAGCGATGTGGTACGAGCGCCTTGCGGCAGTCGACGCACGCCCGACGATAGTCGGATGTGCGCCCGACAGCGCGGGGCGCACGCCTGACGTCCGCTGAGCGCGCGCGCCCGACGGCCGTTAGGCGAGCGCCCAACGACGTGGGGCAGGCGCCCAACGTGGGCGGGGGCGAGCGCCCGATGTCCGTTGGGCGAACGCCCAACGACGTTGGGCGAACGCCCAACGACGTTGGGCGAACGCCCAACGACGTTGGGCGAACGCCCAACAGAAGTTGGGCGTCCGCCGAACCAAGTTGGCCGTTCGCCCAACTAATGTTGGGCGTTCGCCCAACACAAGTTGGGCGTCCGCCCAACCTGCTTTGGGCGACGCCCAATTCTAGTTGGGCGTCGCCCAAAGTCTCCGGGATCCGTGCCTATATAAGGCACGGATCCCCATACATTGAAAAGGCGGAGGCAATTTTTTTGGAGCTTTCTCACTCTAGACATTTTTAGAGAGAGAAATTTAATTTTTTGGAAAAATATTTTTTTTCCTAAAAAGTCCAAATTTTCCAAAGTTGATATTTTATCGAAAACACAAAAAACACCGGAAAATCACAACTCGTGGAATCAACCGACTGCGGCTGTCAGATACCGATCTTGAGGTATTATCCGAGGATTATACTCGTTTTATTTATTTCATTTATCTTATTTATTTTATTTAGTTATTCTAAGGTTTTATTTATTTAGTTTACTTATTTATTTATCACGTATTATTCAAATTCCCGTATTTATTTATTTTCGTCTCGCGTTAAAATAAAGGTTCGGTTTTTATTTTGAAATAAAAAACCTCGTCTTTTTAATATCCCAACACGAACCTTGATCCGATTTAAAGGTAGTTCGGGAATTAAAAACGTTGTAATTATAAGTTTTGAAAATATTTCTAAATAACGTTTTAAAATAAAACATCGTTTTACGAGTCTCCGTTATAGACTATGCTCCGATTTTGGTAGTTCGGGGACCCAAAATGATAGAATAGATCTAATCTAAAGCTTTTGAATAAATCTGGAAACTGTTGGTTCATTTCTGTAATTTTACGTTTTCTATCACTAAAGGCTGTTTACCGACGGAGTTTCCGTCGGTAAAACTGCTGAAATGTAAAAAATGTTGTTTTGGTCATCCTTTCTCAACTTTTAGATTTTAGGTCCTTTATATATATATGTATAATTATGTAATATATGTATTCCAATTATTTTTAATTTTTTGGTATATATTTATTTAACATATTTAGATATTATTTTTTCATCAATTTGATTTGATAAGATTATATGTATATTTATAGATTTCCCATTTAATTAATTTAAATCATACACATTTGTTATTTTGGGGGTTATTAAGGGTTATTTTCTATATATGCTCATCATAAACCATTTGGGGGGGGTTAAATACTATTTTCTTATTTATGAACCTTATTCATTTTCTTTACATGTTTTAGTTAGAATAAAAACATATTATACCTAGTAGTATTTTCATCACTATTTTTATTTATTAAGGTGTATCATTTTCTCTATTTTGTTTTAATGGGTATTATTACTCATTTTTGTACATATGTATATCTATATATATTCACTCTATTTTCCTATTTATATATATATATTCTTTCAAATGTATTTGGTTGGGTGAATTGAGATTAGATTGTTAATTGTTGTGATTATGTTCAAGTAAGGTTCAATTGAGTGAAAAAAGGGGAAAATAAAACCACAAAAAGAGAGTTTAATTGTTTTATTTAAATTTAAGTTTTCTAGATATTCCTAAAGTGTAAATAACGTTTTCTTGACGTTTTTAAACCGTTTCCTAAAACATCACGTGTTAAAACCTTGATTCGTTCCAACGACGGATTAAGCGAACATTGTAATTAAAATTGCTTTTGTGAATAATGAAGTTTTGAATTGTTTTCCTAACTAAATGATTTTGTACAAAAATAAATGGACTTGTATGCTTAATCACGCTTTTAGATTAAAAATGTTTGCTCAACGTTTCCAAACGCTCGAGTCGTTCCAACGGCGATTCGAGTGAATAGCATTAACAGGGCTTTGAAACGTACCTAAACCGTTCCCACAGCGATTAAGGTACGAACCATGTAAATAAACTCGTTTTCAGGGAGTGAGATTAGCTTAGAGTTAGTGTATAAACTAAGGCATAAATCACACTGTGAATAAATCAATTCTTCCTTCTCCCCCTCTCTCTCCCATGTATTTTGAATTTATGTACATGGTGATTCTTTACTAAAATGGCTTTCAATAATGTATGCTCAAAACGGTTTTCAAAGTGAGAAAGAAAAGGTTTCAATTGAATTTCAAACTTAAAGGAATATACGATTAGTCTGTTATCGCCTAACACGCTGAGTAGGAGGCCGGTGGTTCATAACCGGGCGATGTCGGGGTGCCTAGTAGCCTTTCTCCGGAAAGGAGCTAGCCTTCTCGGCTCGTACCTAAGTTTCCCGAACCCTCACCGGTCTCCTACAAGGGATCGGTGTTCATTTTCCCATTCGTTGGTGGCGACTCTTCCATACTCCGAGCTCCGGTCCTACCGAGCAGCTTGATTCCACGATTGGTTGCTTTCGGCGCCAATCACCGCTTACATCGCCATGAGGTGTCCACCCCCCGGTCCGCCCGGGCGAGGCCGTTCGGCATCTTGTCTAACAAGTGGCGACTCTGCTGGGGAAGCGAGAAATTTGATTCCGAAAGGCGTGTATTAAGCCCTTAACGGGGACGGATCGTATTATTTCTTTTCGTATGCATTCATAAGAATTATTGCAAACCTTTTGGGTAATTTCCGCGAAACCTCTAGCGAGAGTCCATTCGTCGCTCGAAAGAGGCTAGTGTAAGTTCCCCCTTACAGTAAGGCGCCAAAGGGTCCCCATCCATTCGTTAGGGGTGAATTTGTGCGGTCCTGTGAGGTCCCGCGATCAGCCGTGTCAGCATATAGTAGCCTTAGAAGTTGCCATAGGATTACCCGTTACTATTTTTGATGTGATAAATGAATCAGTTCGTGTTTTCAAATTGCCATAATACGTGTCTAATCCTAAAATATGTAAAGGAAATGAAACGATACGTTAATATATACTCTTAAACCGATGTATAAACTACCCCAAAACATCGAAACGATTCGAACTAAAGACGACTTAGTCATCTCGTATGAATGAACTTGTGCGACCCGCCTGGTCCCTTTCCGTGTCTCGAAGAAGGCACATGTTCAGGAAATGTGTTGTGACGTAAGCACGTATTAGTTCAAGTCGATTTGATATTCAGGATAGTTATAGCTCGATTCAAACGACTATATTAACGATGGTCGTTATTCAAATTCTTTAAATACGTTGGGATAAAGCGAAATTATGACGAAACGAAAACTAAGAACATTTCTGTTTTGAACGACCCCGTTGTAACGTAAAGAGTTTTGCAAACGTGGCCCGTCCCTTCCGAATAAAAGACAAGCTCTTATGTTATACCTTGCGTCGTTCTAAAGAGAAATGGATATATCCGCGAAAGTGACTAAGAAAATAAAAGCAAAAATACACAAATGACCAAAATCATTTCGTATCTACGATATATGTCAATCCCGAGAGTAGTTAAAGAAAATGAACCAATACCGTTAAATACGTGCCTCGAACTGGTATATACGCCGATTAAGATCACGAAGCCGAATTAAGCTAAACCGCATAATTGCGCCATATGGACGAGACTGTGGGTTTGACTAATGGCTCGATCATTTCGACCGTTACCAAAGCTACAAGAAATATGGTCTGACGTGCGTGTTTGCTTAACTCGTGCCTAAATGAAAAAGAACGGTAATATCACTGCTTCGAATAAGCATGCGATTCAACGAAACGTTGATTTTCTATAACCACGCTAGGAGGGTATATCCCGTAAATTGGAAGAAATAAAGAGTTGTTAATAGCCGAAGGATTATCGTGCGCTCGAATAAGACTCGCCGTCTTTTCACGTAACCAAAACGAGCAAACGGATTCTGTACGCTAGAAACAAACACGTTACGCAATGAGTCCGTTCCCTAAAATAAAATCCAAAAAGTGATTTCATCACTAAATAAACATGTGGTTACGTCTCTCGATAGATCCAAAAGATCCCGTCGTAATCCAAAAATCGAGACACGAACCCACGCGAATAAAAGGGAACGAGTCATTGTCAATAACGAACGATTGAACTAAAAGAATAACTTGTACCACGTCTAAAATCCGAGATGCGCTCAAAGGGAGTCAAAACCCGAACTAATGTGTCTCGTAAAATGACAAAAGACGAGTTATTCCGAAAGGACAATCCAACTTGGTCGATATCTTAGTCACTGAACGTTGATATGTCAAAACGAACTGTATTGTCTGATGAATGATTTACTTTTCCGCAATAATCGACGGCATCACGCGTCCCTTGGACCGCAATGTGAGCCCCAAACCAAAATCCTAGGAAAGAGACTTGGACCATCGAGTGCGTGGAGGAATAAGGGTGGAAGAGAGATGTTGTGATACGTGTAATTAGACTGACGTTTGTTCTTCTTATCTTATATATCCGCAAATAAATAAACGCACACACCACGAATCATGCATATAAAATCATGCATACATACTAATGGATGACCGTTCGCGCAGACTTCATCATTAAGCGGTTGTGGTTTCGCGAGAGTAACCGGTTAGTCAGGCAGTTTGATCAGCTACAGATTGACAATTCCGAATCGGCAGTTGTGGCTTCTGAATCATCTTCATCCGAGTATACTGAGTCTTCTGTCAGTATGTCTGTGACCGACGAAAAAGTGGCCGAATTAGAAAACTCTGTGAACAATATCAATGATCAGCTGGCCGCAATTTTGGCCCAGCTAGCTGAGCTAGCATTGAAGGACAACAAGAGTGGTAGTAAGCGTGTTGAGAATGAAGTAAACACCGGTCCCCGCTTCGGGAATAAGGATGACTATCAGGATTATATCCAGAAACAGCTTGAGAAAGAGAAAGCTAAGGAAGAGGAGTGGAAGCAACATATCACTCAGGAGGTGCAGGATCTGCGTGGGGGAAGCTCCGGAAGTCAGGACTTTTATAACTTGAAGAATTGTTTGTCGGCAACTGCTTTGCCTTTGAAATTCCGGCTCCCTGACATGAAAAAGTTCGATGGAACTGGGGATCCTACTGCCCACATGAATCAGTATGTTGCTGTGATGAAGCACACGATCCTGACTGAGGATCAAGTCCTGGGGCTGTTTAATACTTATCTAGAGGGAGTTGCCCTCATATGGTTTCATGTGAAGGAAATTAGGGCTAAGGTATAGCAGCGAAAATATAAATTTTTTACCCTACTTCCTTTTGACCATAGGATCCGTTAATCGTTATTTCATATAAAGAGGGATAAGAAGGAATACCTTTTGATGAACTTATCTACCGTTGTTAATGAAGTGCCCACAACTCTTTTCCGAGTTCCCAAGCACAAAGAAAACACAATCAAATTAAGTTAGAATCAACCGTATGAGATGCAACCAAGATAGATTGCCTCTAATAAATCAACACAAGATCAAAGAGAAAAAGGGATGAATGAAATTAATCAATCGACGGAAGCCGTATGAATTCTTATCCACGAACTAGGGGTTGCGAATTCACTTTCTCTCTCTAAAGGAGTGTTTCGAAAATCACCAAGAGGGGAGGGAGAAGCTTGGTCGAAATTCATACATAAAGGGGGTATATATAGTCACTTGTATCTAAACCCTAGTTAGATAGGAATAGGTTACTTAATGGGAATTTAATTCGGAATAGAATTCCCAATTATTATCTTACTATATATCTAATATATTTAGGATAATAATCAATAACCTAATTGGATAATAATAGGAGCATTTATAATCTAATTATAACTCCTAACTTATTTATCCTTTAATTAATTTAATTCACAAACCTAATCAAATTAGGATTAATGGAATTAAAATAATTCCTATTTACTATATATAAATTTCGGCCCCCTCTAGTATAATGGGCCTTACTGGGCTCAATTGGGCTTCCATCTATTAATGACATTCATCTCTCTTTTGGTTCCAAGTCTTATGTGTGATCCATTAGGTTCTTACTACTTCTGGCCGTATGCAACTATTAAATTAATTTCTTCAAGAATTATATTTAATCTTTGCATAACGGAATGATGTACTGAGTATGTTATTGGCAAGTCTGTAATCATTCCCCCAGAGTCCGTTAAGAAGACAGGTTGATTCCGTCGTTAACCTTTCTGTATTAGTTACGGTATAATACGATCCTTTATCAACTACATCCTTGAACTGAATCTTATGACTATGGGTGATGTCAAGTCACATATAGCGAGACGTTCGTTTTACTTGTATAGGCCGAGTCAACTCAAATAGATAGGTTAAGTGAAATCTGTATTTCTTACTCTTAAGCTATCACCTTGCAAGGATTTAGAGTCGAGTCTTCCACAAGCGATCCTTGGATGTATCTCCCATTAATCGGGAGTGATAAATGCTCAATCCAATGTATAACTACCCTGACATTACCTCCTGTGACACCCAACCTTTGCAGTTCACACCCCAGAGTCATCTCTGTTAAGGATCGTGGGACCGCAGGATCAAAGTCTCACATTCAGTAATTCAGGATGACTAATTAATATTCCTTTGAGTCTGAGGATTAGTTATACCTATTAATACCAATGAGATGAACAGTTGACAAGGATGAATCTACCCATCCTGTTATCTCAAATCGGATCCCCAATCCTAATGAACGACGTTTCATCGGATCTATGTAACTGTCCAGATATCTGTATATATGAAGCTTGTGAGATCAGCTTTCTGTCGGACAGAAGACATTGTTACATACAAGTCTCAACAGTGATATATCAATCCTAAACATATCACTTGACTTGGGGTGGTTTTAAGTTTATTAGTTTATTATAAAGTTTTGTCTCACTTCATGCTTGTATGAACACTTTATAATCACTTTAAACAAACTTACGGATTTCCTTTTATTAGACTTTATTTAGTGCTTAAAAGGGATTGCCTTTATATAGTTATAAAACATACATCTTATTAAAACAAATGATATAAAGAACAATTCATTTACATTAAGTTTGTATCCTGCAACAATTGTCTATAGGACACTAAACCCCAACATCATGCGTTGCCGGGGAATCTTTTTCCGACTTTGTGAGGAGATGGAGGGCCAAGGCCGCGGTTATGAAGCAGAAGCCGCTTGAGCAGGATCAGATCCGAATGGTAGTGGGTAACACATTGCCGTATATTAAGAATGAGTTGCGGTATATGCCTTTTACCGATTTCAATCAGATGTATAGCTGCGCCTTGACAGTTGAGGGAGACGGAGAGCCGAAGAAAGCTTATACCAAGTGGACAAAGTCGGGATATAGTGTCGGAGGGCCAAGTGCGAATGCAGAATCTGCCGCAGTGAAAGTGCTCGATCTTAATGCTATCGAAAAGAGGCGGTTTGCCAAATTTGATCAGACATATGCAAAAGTTTTCGAACGATTGCAGAAAAATGGATTGTTGAAATCCCTCACTCCTTATAACAAAGCACCGCCTTCTCCGCATATACAAGCTAGGGGATACTGCGAATTCCACAGCAATTATGGGCATACTATTGAGAACTGTGAGAGGTTGAAGCACAAGATCCAAGATTTGATTGAGGAGAAGAAGATAGATGATCCTTCGTCGGCGAACATTTCCACTAGGCGTAATCCACTGCCTAATCATAGGGTGAGCATGATCGGAGTCGGGCTGAAAGAAAGCATGATTGTAGAATCCTTCGGGGAAAATGAAGAGGAGTTGTTGGACTCCGATGAGAAGAGCAATGTAGGAAATGGTCTATATGTGTCCTTCCTTGTCAAAGAACAGGAGGGTGAATCGATGGATGAATGGTTGGACGGTGGAGCACCGTATGATGAAGATAGTGCTGAAGAGACCGGGTGTAGACACCGAGTCGGAGGACCTGTGACGAAAACCTGAAAACAAGACGGTGGAAGCGATTGATTCCGGAAGTTTCGAAAAAAAATAATAAAATAAATAAGTTACGGTGGGTCGCTGTTGTTGATTGGATGGCTCGCGAATGCCTAGCGGCATGGTGCGAGTACTTAGCGGCGGCCGGCGCGCGTTCGACGACAGTCGGACACCCGCTCGACGACGCAAAGCGCGCGCTCGACGCCCGTCGGACGCACGCATCCAACCAGGAATAGCACGCGCTCGACGTCCGAGCAATGCACGAGCTTGGCAGCGCGAGGCGCGCTCTCGTTGGCCACGGGGCGTGTGCGCCCTGCAGCACGGAACACACGTTCGGCGGTCACGACGCGTGGACACCCGACGGCGCGGAACGTGAGCTCGACGGCCGCAGGGGGCGTGCACGCCCGGCGGTGCGAAACGCGTCCCGGCGACCGTTGGGCGAGCGCCCAACCGCGTCGGACGGACGCCCAACGGCAGTTGGGCGCGCACGCCCAACCTCGCGTTGGGCGCTCGCCCAACAATGTTGGGCGGTAGCCCAACGCAAGGTTGGGCGGCCGCCCAACCCCCTTGGGCGACGCCCGATTTTACTCGGGCATCGCCCATTTGTCCGGGGACTCGTTTGCCTATAAAAGGCACGGATCCCCATGCATTTGAGGAGAAAAAAGAAGGGAGGAGGGAGAATTTTTGGAGCTTTCTCACTCTAAACATTTTTAGAGAGAGAAAGTCAATTTTTTAGAGAAAATATTTTTTTTCCCAAAAAAAATCCAAATTTTCCATAAGTTAAATTTTTACTAAAAAAACATAAAAAAACCGGAAAATCACGACTCGTGGAATCAATCGGCTTCGTCTGTCAGATACCGAATTTAAGGTATTATCCGAGGACTAGACTCTTTTATTTTATTTAATTTATTCCTTTCCTTTACTTATTTTTATGTTATAGTTTTTTATTTATTTAGTTATTCTTTTATTTTATCACGTTTTATTTAATTTGGCATATTTATTTAATTTTCATCTCGTGTTGAATAAAATTCGGTTTTGCTTTAAAGTAAAAAACCTCGTTTTGATATCCCAATACGAACCGTGATCTGATAAAAAGGTAGTTCGGGTGTTAAAAACGTTGTAATTATAAGTTTTAATTTAAAAGAATTTCCGAATAATGTTTTAAAATAAAAATGTCGTTTTAGGAACTTCCGTTATTGACTATGATCCATTTTTGGGAGTTCGGAAATCCAAAACGATTGAATTAGACTTAATTTAAAGCTTTTGAATAAATCTGGAAACAGTTGGAGTAGTTCTGTAATTTTCTGTTTCTGTCACTAATTGCTGTTTACCGACGGATTTTCCGTCGGTAAATCTGCTGGAATGTAAAAAATGCTGTTTTGGTCCCTCCTTCTTAACTTTTGAGCTTTTGATCCTTTGTATATATATGTATAGTTATGTACTATATGTTTTCAAATTATTTTTTTTAGACATTTGGTATATATAATTATTTAGGATGTTTGTATATCATTTTTTATTTTATTTTTAAATATAAGTATATGTATATATCTTTTCTTTTCTTCTTTCTTTACTTAAATGGTAATTAATCTCATTTTAAAAGAATATTTACTTGGGGTTTTGGGAGTGATTTATTAGTGGATAAATATGTATTATTTTTGACATTTAAAATTACATTAGTTATGTATATATATAGTTTTGGGATATTTGGGTTATATTAGTTATTATTAAATAAAACTATTTTGGGAATAAATGTTATTTTCTTATCTAGGAGTTTTATTTACTATTTTCACATGTTTAAAGTATAAATGTATTATATTTAGTATTTTCATATATGTATTATATAACCTCTTTTCATTAACTTCCATTTCATGCTTCCTTTTTGGATTAAAATGTATATATATATGCTTATATTATTTCTTTTGTTCTTTTGGGCCATTTAGGGGTCCATGTTTCAAATGGACTTTATTTGGGAGTGAATTTTGGTTTAAATATGTTTATTATTGTAATTATGACTAGTAGAGAATCCATTAAGGAAAAGGGGAAAATAAATCACAAAAAGAGTTTTCAATTTAATTATTTAAATTAATGAATTTTTAGAGGTTCCTAATGTAAATAAATTGAGTTTTCTTGACATTTTAAATCGTTTCTCAAAACACCACGTTTTAAAACCTTAGTCCGTTCCAACGACGGATTAAGCGAACATTGTAATTAAAATCGTTTCTTTGTGACTAATAGAGTTTTGAATTGTTTTCTTAAATGATTTGTACAAAATAAAATTGACTTGTATGTTTAACCACGTTTTCTTATTAAAGGTTTTTATCTCAACGTTTTCAAACACTCGAGTCGTTCCAACGGCGATTCGGGTGAACTTCATCAGACGGGGTTTTAAAGCGCACCTAAATCGTTCCAACGGCGATTAAGGTGCGAACCATGTAAATAAATTCGTTTTGGGGAAATAAGTTAGCATAGAATTAACACGCAACACGACATGTAAATCACGTTGTAACTAAATCACTTCTTTCTTCCCTCCTCTCTTTGTATGTATATTGAACTGATGTAAATGAGTGATTCTTTACTAATGTGGCTTTTCAATAATATATGCTCAAAACGGTTTCTAAAAAGAGAAAGAAAAGGTTTCAAATGAATTTTAAACTTAAAGAAGTATACGATTAGTCCGTTATCGCCTAACATGCTGAGTAGGAGGCCGGTGGTTCATAACCGGGCGATGTCGGGGTGCCTAGTAGCCTTTCTCCGGAAAGGAGCTAGCCTTCTCGGCTCGTACCTAAGTTTCCCGAACCGACACCGGTCTCCTGTAAGGGATCGGTGTTCATTTTCCCATTCGTGGGTGGCGACTCTTCCATATCTCCGAGCTCCGGTCCTGCCGAGCAGCTTGATTCCACGATTGGTTGCTTTCGGCGCCAATCACCGCTTACGTCGCCATGAGGTGTCCACCCCCCAGTCCGCCCAGGAGATTAGGCCGCGGCACCTCGTCTAACACCGGGGAAGGGTCGTCTCGGACTATTGTTCCAGAATTGAGTCTATTTAGTGGAGGAGAGGATCCCGATGTGCACTTGCGTGAGTATATGCATGATATGTTTGTTGAATCTTTCGGGGTGGACGAGATTGCTCAGTGGTTCCACCATTCGCTAGTAGGCGAGCCTTTGGGATGGTTCCACTCGTTGCCCGACTCCTACAAGCATGATTGGGAACGACTGTCTGATCTATTCTTAGGAAAGTACAAGAAAGCTAAGGATAGGACCGCAGAGCGCTTTGCGATGCAGATTGGGCCTATCAAGTGTCCGTTACCGAGGGTCAGTAAGTATAATGGCAACAAGGATCCGATGGAACACCTTCACTTCTACTTGTTGGCCATGGGGCCTTTGGGTTTTAAGGAAGAAGAGATCACCAGTCTGTTCTGTAATTCGCTGATGGGTGAGCCGTTGATGTGGTATATGTCTCTTCCGATGCATGTCAAGAGCGATTAAGCGGCAATGACGAAGAGGTTTATCAAAGAGTATACAATATGGATGCTGGCGGAGCAAACCCCAGACTCGCCCTCTTATGAAACACCTGAGGCGGTGTTGGCAATGCCTAGGTATGGTGGATACCAAGATCCGGTTGAGCATGCGAAGCTATTCCGCAACCATATGTACGACGCGGGATTCCCTCAGTGTGAATTACACGAACATTTCCCGGAAACTCTCATGGGAGAAGCCTTGTTGTGGCACCAAGGCCTATCAGAAGAGGAAATGGGTCATTGGATACCTCTTAGGAATGCTTTTGTAGCGAGATATGAGATGTATGTTCCATGGACGGGATCCCTGGAAGATCTGGATAGGATCAGGCAATTCCCCGAGGAACCGTTTATGGATTACGCTAGGAGGTGGAGGCACCGCTACGAGCAGTGTCAAGAGACAATGAGTGATAAAGTGCAGCTCATGTGCATACAAAGAGGCGCAATTCCGCTGGCGGCAAGAAGGATGAGCAGAGTGTCCCTCAGGGACTATGACGATTTGATAGGCTGGGCTTTGTATGGATCCGCGGATCCCCTTTATTTAAATTCAAACGTCCCTCATGTGATGGACCTAATGATTGTGGACATTTGGGGAAGTTCCTCGGATGAGGAGGATGCTGATCGGAGGATTCCTATCAATATTTGGGATGAATCTGATGATGAGCCGGAAATTGCCGTCATGACAAGGTCAGGTCGAGTGGCCGAGGGAAAGGCGCCCGTGGTTGAGACTGAAATAGAGGAAGGATCGGCTCCCAGGCCAGATGACCAAGTCCTCGAGCAGTTGAAGAAAACGCAAGCTAAGTCTACGGTGTGGGAAGTCCTATGCCATTCCAAGTACCACCGTGAAAATCTGATGAAAGAGCTGCAGAATTTGGTTATTTCTACAGATACTGAGTCGGCAGCGTTAGTAGGGGCAATTATGGCCCGGAAGAAGACTGAAATCACCTTCACCGACGAAGATCTCCCGAAAGAGGGGAAGGCTCACAACAAGCCTTTGTACATCCGAGCCGAAATTAACGGGAAGAAGACTAGCTGTGTGATGGTTGATGATGGATCGGCCATTAATGTTTGCCCGCTGAAACTTCTGTCTAAGTTGGGAGTAGAAAGAGAAGATCTGACTGCCTCGAAAACCGTGATCAGGGCTTATGATGATAGTCGTAGGCATATTGAAGGAGTTTTTAAGGCTAAGCTGAAAGTGGGGCCGTATGAGGAAGAAACTGAATTCACGGTGTTGGATATACCGGTGACTTTTGCGGTGTTGTTGGGACGCCCGTGGTTCCATAAGTTAGGAGGTGTGCCCTCCACGCTCCACCAAATGATCAAATTCCCCTTCGGGGAGGAGATAGTGACGATCAGAGCTGAGAAATTGAGTTCGATGGCGGCATTGGGAATTGAGCCTCAGCTTTTCTCCGGATTCCAAGTTTTTGGGATCTACGAGTCTAGCATGACCACCGATGTGGTGAAGATGATGAAAGGAGGTTTCATCCCCGGTATGGGCTTGGGGGCACACCATCAAGGGTTGCCAGAATTTTCGGATTTCAAGAGTCAGAAAACCCGGAGGGGCTTGGGGTATGAGCTAGGAGGTCCGTCCAACACAGGTGGTGAAGGAAAGGTGGGCCTAAAGAAGTATTTTGTGAATGAGGGTCACAGGAAGGTTTATTCGGGGGCTCCTGAGTCATGGACTAGCACCGAAGGAAAGATTCTACCAGGTTTTGAGATCTTCAATGATGTTACCGATTGGGGCAAAGGAAAGGCAAGCTGCTTTGTCGAGAAGATCATGATGTTAGATTTGAATGCCGAGGAGCAGGTCATCACTACTGAAGCAACTGTGGGAGCTGTGGATGAGCCCAGTACCTCCAAAGTTTATGACAAACCCGAAAACCCTGTCGATGACAATTGTATTACTGCTTTATTTGAATCTGACGATGTACTCGCCAATACTATCAATAAAATGAATTCTGATTTTGCTTACTTGCTTGATGTTGATCGTGATCATTCCATGCATTCTCATTCATATAACATGCCTACATTTGAAATCAATACAATAGAAATGTCAACTTTCAATTTTGGCACGGATGAAAATCCTAAACTTATACAAATTGCTCAAGAATTAAGTATCGAAGAGAGGAAAGAATTTGAGAGAATAATTAAAAAATACGAAATAGTGTTTGCTTGGACATACGAAGACATGCCAGGAATCGATCAATCAATCGTAACTCACCGTATTCCAACATACCCCGATGCTAAGCCCGTGAAACAGAAACTCCGACGCGTGAGGCCGAAATGGGCAGATAAGATTAGAGAAGTGAAGAAGCAGTTAGAAGCAAGGTTCATCGAATTAATCGACTATCCCCCTTGGGTCGCAAATGTAGTGCCAATCGCGAAGAAGGACGGTAAAGTGAGAATGTGTGTCGATTATAGAGATCTTAACAAGGCGTGCCCCAAAGATGAATTTGCGTTGCCTCATATCGACGTGTTAATCGACAGTGCGGCATCGAGCATCTTACACACAAATGTGGACAGCTTCATGGGTTACATGCAGGTTCAGATGGCCGAGAAACACAAAGCAAAAACCTCATTCACAACTGAGTGGGGGACATACTGCTATAAGGTGATGTCGTTTGGTTTGAAAAATGCCGGGGCAACTTACCAGCGAATGGCTACGGCACTGTTCCATGATATGATACACAAAGAGGTAGAGGTTTATGTGGATGATATGATGGTCAAGTCGGAGACGAGAGAGGGGCATTTCGCTGCACTTGAGAAGTTTTTGGCCCGTATTGCAGAATTCAAACTAAGGTTGAACTCGAAGAAGTGCTTCTTTGGCGTTTCATCGGGGAAAATCTTAGGCTATGTAATCGGTAATAAGGGAATTAAGGTAGATCCCGACAAAGTGAAGGCCATACGGGAAATGCCGGCGCCAAAAAATGAGAAAGAGGTGAGAGGGTTTCTGGTGCAGGTTCAGTATATCAGTCGGTTCATAGCAAGACTCACTGCAATCTGCGAGCCGATCTTTAAGCTGCTACGGAAAGATCAACCCACGATTTGGAATGATAAGTGTCAGCAGGCATTAGAGAAGGTCCGGAACTACTTGTCTAATCCACCAGCCCTGAGACCGCCTAAACTCGGAAAACCGCTTCTCCTCTATGTAGCGATCGAAGAGCGATCTATTGGGGCAATGCTGGCCCAAGAAGGGGATACCGGTGTGGAGCAGAGGTCAGGTATTCTTCCTCCTACTCTTTACGTGTCTTTTACTTTAATATGTTTTACATTGCATGTGTTGCGTTAGCAAAAAACGTTTTCAAAACACACACATCACTGTCAAAATAGGAAAGTAGGGGCAACTGTAGACACCGAGTCGGAGGACCTGTGACAAAAACCTGTAACAAGACGGTTGAAGCGGTTGGTTCCGGGAGTTTTAAAGCCAAAAATATATATAATAAAAAAGGGAATTTAGAAGGAGTTGCGGTCGTCGAAAGGGCGGCTCGCGAGTGCTCAGCGACGTGGTGCGAGCGCCTTACGACAGTCGGACGTGCGCCCGACAGCGCGGGGCGCACGCCAGACATCCGCTGAGTGCGCGCGCCCGATGACCGTTGGGCGAACGCCCAACCTGCGTCCGCCCAATGCCTGTTGGGCGCGCGCCCAACAGAGGTTGGGCGTTCGCCCAACCTGCTTTGGGCGACGCCCAATTTTAGTTGGGCGTCGCCCAAAGTCTCCGGGATCCGTGCCTATATAAAGCACGGATCCCCATGCATTGAAAAATGGGAGGGAATTTTTTTGGAGCTTTCTCACTCTAGACATTTTTAGAGAGAGAAAGTTAATTTTTTAGGAAAATATTTTTTTTCCTAAAAAGTTGATAACTCGTGGAGAATTTCCGATTAGCTTTCGTCTCTGTGGGGGCGTCGTTGGGTTCGACGAGGGGAAGCTCTGATGCCAAAGTCAGTAACGAGGATCCAAAGAGTTAACTGAATTGACCAAAAGTAAGTAGAAAGTGTGTACCTTGATAGCCTGATGTATAGGCTATATATATAGTCATGAAGTTGTAACTTACAGTAACTAGAAAGTCTCCATTAATGTCCCATTAATAGCGGTTACTGGTTACCTTTAAGCTGGCGGTTAGCTAATTGATAGCTCATTAATGGCCTTTACTGCCGAGGCGGCCCAGCCATTCTAATGGCGAATCGAGGGTTCATGGAGATTCGCCTCATAGGTTCGCCCGTGGGTCTCTTGGTTCCTATACGCCGCGGTATTTCTGCCTCTGGTGGCGGTCTTTAGGCGAATATCCCTTTTGATCCTTGAGATAATATCACAATGTTATCAGAAGCCCCCCTAAAATGCCAAGAATGCCCTTTAGGGCGTTTGATCTCCCAGGCGTGCTTTTATCACCTTGAATCAGGAGATTTTGATGATGTGTCTAAGGAGGCGAGTGACAAAGCTGATACTGCTGTGATTGACAGCACGGTCCCTGCTATGGTAACCTCGACCAAGGAGAATGAAGCTCCTCCCGAAGGCGTATCTAAGAATGTGAACCTTTGTGAAGGCTTGAACCTTTGTGAAGGTTTGAACCTTTGTGAAGGCTTGTATGCTTGGTATTCATTTTAAGGGAATCAAGCTACCGTAAGCGTTTGATCTACTTCCTATCTTTGCGGTGGATCAATTTGCCATAGGTATAGAAAACTCCTCTTTTTGAGACAAGTTTTGAAGTATGTAAAGATCTCACGTCTGAAAAATGTTTTAATCCTGGCGGTGATCAGGGCTTGATCCGCCGTGCTTTTGAAGGATGTAAAGATCTCACGTCTGAGAAATGTTTTAATCCTGGCGGTGATCAGGGCTTGATCCGCCGTTGGGGTTTTGTAGTTCTCCTATTTTGGAGATGAAGACGAGGCTTCATTACTTGGAGATGAAGACGAGGCTTCCTTACTTACTTGGAGTTGAAGACGAGGCTTCATTACTTGGAGATGAATTTCTGATATTAAAAGTACTATATATGAGAAAAGCCATACATAGATGGTGAATTCTATAAGAAAAACCAAATATGATTTTTTTTGTAATTTCTTCTAATAGTTATATGCATGTTAATCCAAAAGACTGATCAGACCTAAATTATCGAGCCTTTTATGATATCTTAATATTAAGTGATAAAATCACCTTGAATGAATGAACTTTTTATAAAATTCCAAGATTACGGATCTTATACATGCATCTTGTACTAATTCAATGATAATGACATATTATACTCGTCATGCATAAAAATATAAGGCATTTTGAGCATACAAGATATAATGAAAGATTTGTGTCTATGACTTTATCTTTCACAATTTATTAGATTTATCATAATAACATGTAATGATATTCAAAGCACTTTATAAGAGTGAGGGATCTCAATTTTTTTCAATTAAAAATGGAATAAGAAAGGGGAAGAAACTTATCTTTTTATCATAAAATTCCAAATGTAATGTAGAAAACACTTTCCGACCAATATATGGAGAACTCTATCTTCGGAATAGATTTGTTGCATTGATTGGGCCAAGGTTTGAGGTCGGGATTCCTATTGTAAGGATGATAGCCCAAGACAAATAAATATATATAGGGAAATGAGGCGTAGTGTTAGACAATCAATCCCATTATCGCAAAGTGATTATTGTAATAGGAAGAACTTTAAGTCTACTTACTAATAGTGTAATGTAATCTTATTATATTTTGTTTAATAAATTAGTTTGTACTTTCTCATTATTTTGATTATATTTTAGTTTAATAAATATTTTTGTACTTTATCATAATTTATTATATAGGCGTATCATACATCCAAATGACCAATGTAAGGAGAGCAGCAAAAATAATAGAGCCGGAACCAATTTTGGATGATGTTTTAGACATGCAAAATATTCATAGATCCAACTTGTATGCCAAAATAAGGTAATCAATGAAATGAAAATTAACCATTAATAAATATTTCAAAAGTAAGAAAAATATATTTAACTTAATATGATGACATGTTTTACTATGTGGTCAGGATAAAGCAAAAATATTGCGATATCAAGTTGCAACAAACAGTCAAATGTATGCAAATGTAGACCAAAGATTTCATAATTATATACGTCGTGCGGGCTTTGAGAGAATTGTAAAGGTTGGTGGAATAAGTATGGATTATAGCTTAATAACTGCCTTGGTTGAAAGGTGGAGACCGGAGACACACTTTTCATCTAATAGTGGGTGAAGCCACCATTACCTTACAAGATGTTGAGGTACGGACTAGTTTACGTGTTGATGGGAATGCAGTAACTGGTAGTGCAAACCACGATTTTGCACTAACTTGTCAATTATTATTAGGAGTTGTACCTCCCTCGAATTTATGAAGGGAAAACAAATAAAATTAACATGATTAGATACTCATTTTCAATATTTGCAACCTAATGTTTACGATAATATGGTTCAATGTTATGCAAGAGCATTTCTCTTACGTGTGATCGGTGGTTTATTATTTGGAGGGAAGAATAGTAGCTATGTGCATTTCATTTGGTTGCCATTACTACATGATTTTGATGAGGCATGTCAAAATAAATGGGTGCAGCTACTCTAGCTCACTTGTATAGAGAAATGTGTAAAGCAACAAAACCCGATATTATACAAATCGGTGGATGTTTACCGTTATTACAAGTTTGGGCATGTGAAAGAATTCCTAAGATTGTCCCTCGTGTACAAAATCAATTTGCAATGGATAAGTCATACTCTTTTAGGTAAATATTTAATTAAAAGTTGTTATATGTGTAATTGGTTAAATCGTTATATGTGTATTTGTTTAAATTATATGTGGAAACGACCAAATAGTAAATATCCAAAGTTGACACATAATTTGAAAATATTTCAAATTGCTTTGGATGAACACCAACATAATGAGGTTTGGATTTTGTAAATCAATTCTGAATTACATGTATCATATTCATAAATATGTTGAAAACAATTTTGTGTTATGTTGTAGATGTGTTGGGAGTCATACAATAATGTGCTCGATCATTTGCCAGAATATTGTGTTGCAGGTCAATTAGTGTGGCGTTCGATTGCACTGTTAATATGTTTTAATATTGTCGAATATCATCAACATGGTCGGTGTCTTTGACAATTTGTTATTGATCTGCGGATTCCGGAGAATCCGCTGCAGCTACAGTCTCTCCATATTATTTAGTTACGCAATAATATCGATGAAGAATGGGAGGATCGACATAATGTATTTATTCAGAAGTGGAATGATCGACATAATTTAATAGCAACCACGCGGACATTAAGAGGTCCACTTGGTCCTCAATCTGAATATATACAATGGTATGTTTTGCAGATTACAAGATGGATAAATCCTACTGGAGGAACTGGGATTGTATTGGTACGTATATGTATAAAATATTGAATGATTTAATATATATATATATATATATATATATATATATATATATATATATAATCGCAATAATTGTTCTTATGTTTCAATTTACAAGGAGATTGTCTTCAAATAATGTATCATTTGCCTGATCAACAAATAAGTAGAGACATTATTAGGGGACGATAAGCCAGCATGATTGGAACTCTAAATCAAGACCATCACTTCACTGATTCATATATTTACCAACGTGTTCCCCCAACTGTTAATTTTGCAAGCGTTTCTAAGCCTACATGTGAAGCTAGACGTAGGCGACGTACTTTTCAGGATCATGTTGAACCAATTCCTAATCTTCCATTGTCTATTTGTATCCAACAAATTGATCCTCCAATGTTGAATTCTATTTATGGGCAAGCTAGTTCTGAACAAGTACACCAAAGACCATACCTACCTTCAGTTCGGATACTCCATCCCATATGGTCATACTACCAATTTTGTTTGGTTCTACCAAACCAATGTCTGATTCTGCAAGATTCATATAGTTAGAAGTTGGAAACACAAATTCAGATAATGGGATATTATTAGTGCGCCATGAAAATAGGGAACCTCATGGACTCCTACGTTCAATCGATCATTCCATTTGTCACATTAACTACCTCAGTTTGGTTGCTCCTACCATCCCCATCATGTTCATCATTGACATCATTGTAATTGTATTCGGTATGATCAAAATCATAATCATCAAGTCCAATTTCATCGGGAGATATACAACCCAAATCAACATCTTCTTCCAAATCCACTTCTTGAATCATCGTCAATTGTCCTCTACTTCTTGCGCCATATGTCTGATCATTGTTTGACCCACTTTGCCCGTCTCCACAAGGAACACTCGGTCCAGCCTCAAATGGACTCCTGATTGCATAATTGAGGAAATCATTTAACGGATCATATGAATTATCATATATACCATCAACGTTTGATGGACCGTGACAATCCCAAGTAAAAGTCATTTGAAGATGGTTATAATCAGTAATTATGTTCATCATGGTGACCCATAATCCGTCATTATTCCCAACTGCGAACCTCTCAAACTCAACATACATCTTGACATTGTGATAACCTTGAATATAACTCAAGTTATTATAAATGACTTCATTATTATCGTCATCACGTATGAAAAAATATGAAAAAGTCATTAATGATCCTCCACACCCAGGAGACTTATATACAATTCGGGTCATCCTCGTCCAATCCTATTGCTTTCGATATTCTAGACACCAGTGCATCATATGACGACCTTTTACGAAATTTCAAACGTTTATTCCTTGTCGTACTACATGAAACATCGAATTCCAAACTAAAGGTAGAAATATTTGACTTTCCACCCTAATGACTTACGTAAGAGATATAATCAGACATTATATATATATATATATATATATATATATATATAATTACACAATTCAAATATAAACTTAATATTAATAATAAACTGAAAAAACTTTCAAATTATAATATCTACTTCATTTTCATTTTCACAGTTCAAATATCACACTTTATATCAATAGTACAACTTCAATCTCATTTTGACAGTTCAAATATGTACTTCATATCAATAATAAACTAAAAAACATTCAAATTATAATATCTAGTTCATAGAAGTAACTAACCTCAACTGATGTCGAAATTTATGATATGTAACGTTAGTAACTGCACAAAATCACAATACACATCATTTTATAAATTAATATATAAAAATTCTCATTATATATATAAAGCATAAAATATCAATAATTTTACCTATACTAATTTCTAACATTTTTATACCATTTTAAAATATTACGATAATTTTGTTTAACTAAAATTTGTATATCATTATTAGAGTTTATTGGTAAAATTCAAAAATCAAAAATAATATTAACAATAAATCTAATATTAATAATAACTAAAAAACATTACAATTATAATATCTACTTCATTGAAGTAACTAACCTCAACTGCGCAGAAATTTATAATATAGAACGTTACTAATGGCACAAAATCACAATACACATCATTTTATAAATTATAATATAAAAATTCTCAAATATCAATAACTTTATATATACAAATTTCTAACATTTTTATATCATTTTAAAATATTAGTTACTATGATTTTATTTAACTAACATTTGTAGGGTAAATTACATCCATGGTGTACAACCTTTACCCTAAATTACATTTTGGTGTACAACCTTCATTTTGTCTCAGTAATATGTACGTATTTAGAGGTGACCTCTCATTATGGTGTACAGCCGGTAAAAATGACCGGCCAACGCCTGATCAACGTTTTTAACCATACCCAATTACTAAAATACCCTTTAATGGGTTTCTTCTAAAACTATTAAAGGACATTCTCTCTCCTCTCTCCTCTCTCTTAACTATTTTTTCTTTCTTCCTCGTTCTGGATCTAAAATTTTCATCAATTTAAATCTTAGATACAATCATCTTCCTCCCCAACCTGAAACAATCGATTCAAGTGAAATCCTTTCAATTTCTTCAACACTTTACAATCCACTAACTTTCACACCATTTGGAAAGAGTTGGCCTCTGTTTCCGTTCTTGGTTGGGTTTTAAATATAACACTTTTGGATCGAAGATATCTAGCATTCTATTAAATTTTTTTGTTGTGTTGCATACAAATCTAAAAGTATTAGATCATTACTTGTATTTCCAATACACTTCATAATATGGATCTATAGCAGATATCAAGAAATAAAATGTTAAATTACAAATTCAAGTTGAACTAGGCAGAGACAGACGACGACGGCCGGACGGGAAAGAGAAGAGGGAGGACGAGACGACGGCCGGACTTGAAGAGCAACAACAGGTTTACGTTTTGGGAGAGATCGAGAGAGAATTAGGGATTGTTGTTTGAGCATCAGTATTTTGGGGATTTTTTTTCTGTTAGCTCGAAAGAATGGAAATGTTAGATTAGGGACGATGGAATGGAAAGGTTAGATCTGGTTATTCTAAATCCTTGGCATAAATTTTATATTAAAAAGGAAGATGGAATTCCCCTTAAATTAAGATTCAATTTCTAAACCTATTCTGAACCTATACAGTAGAGAGAGAGAGAGAGTAGAGAGAGAAAGAAAATGTTCAGGATAAAATATTAAAAAAAAGGGAAAGGTTTGGAGATGAAAAAGGAAAGGGTATAACAGTAAGTTTTAATTGGTGGGTTCCACAATTCATTTTTTAGGAGTAAAAAATTGTGATGTGGCGCGTTGACCTTGGTTTGACCGGTTATTTTTACCGGTTGTACACTACAGTGGGAGGTCACCCCTAAGTACGTACATATTAATGAGACATGAAGGTTGTACACCAAAGTGTGATTTAGGATAAAGGTTGTACATCATGGATGTAATTAGTAACTAATATTTTAAAATGATATAAAAATGTTAGAAATTTGTATATATAAAGTTATTGATATTTGAGAATTTTTATATTATAATTTATAAAATGATGTGTATTGTGATTTTGCGAGTTAGTAACGTTCTAAATTTCGACGCCAGTTGAGGTTAGTTACTTCTATGAAGTAGATATTATAATTGTAATGTTTTTTAGTTTATTATTAATATTAGATTTATTGTTAATATTATTTTTGAATTTTACCAATAAACTCTAATAATGATATACAAATTTTATAATACTTACTTTAAAAATAATATTAACAATAAATCTAATATTAATAATAAACTAAAAAACATTAAAATTATAATACTTACTTTATAGAAGTAACTAACCTCAACTGACATCGAAATTCACAAATGTAACATTAGTGACCGCATAAAATCACAACACGCATCAATTTATAAATTATAATATAAAATTCTCATTATATATAAAGCATAAAATATGAATAACTTTACATCTACCAATTTCTAATATTTTTATTCCAATTTAAAATATTAGTTACTATAATTTTGTTTAACTAACATTTGTATACTATTATTAGAGTTTATAGATAAAATTTAAAAATAATATTAACAATAAATCACAATCCATATCACTTTTTAAAATTATACCATCAAAATCTCATTATATAAGTAGGTATATACATAAAAATCTCATTCATAATACATGTAAATATATTTAGGTTTCTAATTTAAGAAAATTTCCTAACAAATTAGGGTTTATAAGAATAATTCTAAAAAAATTATATTAAACATTATTACAGTTTATAAAAATAATTCTAAAAATTTCGTAACATAGCTATATACATTTTTTTTTTGTAACATTTTAGAGTTTATAACAATAATTCAAAAAAAACAGCTCATTCCGGAAAATAATTTGTTAACTATGACCAACAATGCAACAATTTAGCATTTAAGCCCAAACAAAGGTTTAATCCTTTCTTGTTCTTGTTCTGAGATTATTAATTATAATTACAGTCTTTGTGGAAATATCTTTTTAGTGGTAATATCTTTCAAAAACACACAAAAAAAAAAAAATTCATTCTTATTTTTTATTTTATTTTTTTGAAAAGTTTTTCATTCTTGTTATAAAGAGTAATTTTGACATTATTTATCATTTTACTTCAAAAAATGTTGTAGAAATGGTTATAGAGATTTCATAAAAAAAATGGTCTCGGAAGATATTCAATTATTAAATTTTCAGAAAATAATAATAATATATATTACATTAATTATGTTGTTTTTTTTAAAAGAAAACTCAACATATTAATAATAGAGAGAAGCATCCCAAATTAGAATGCTTGGAAGGAATATATGACTTGACCAATGAATAAAAGAATTAACATAG
Source organism: Euphorbia lathyris (assembly GCF_963576675.1). Taxonomy (NCBI): domain Eukaryota; kingdom Viridiplantae; phylum Streptophyta; class Magnoliopsida; order Malpighiales; family Euphorbiaceae; genus Euphorbia; species Euphorbia lathyris. The sequence continues at coordinate 84,759,720 of NC_088913.1, forward strand.
GAACGGGCGTTTCGAGCCATGGCATGAGCTGCACCATTCGTTAACCTTGCAACAAATTTCATCTTAAAACTTAGGTGATCATGAATAATCGCTCTAATGTCTTTGATAATCTGCCCGAACTCAGTAAGATCTAAATGTTGTGTCCGGATCGAATTTACCACAACTTTAACATTGCTTTCGAACATAACTGAGTTATATCCTAAAGATAAGACCCAATCCATATTCTCTTTAATTATGTTGTTGGATATATAATTTTTTGAAAACATTAATAATTATTAAATTAATTATTTTGATATGGTCATAAAATAAAATAAAATAAAAAAAAACCGAAGATGCCGATGAAAACAAGAAAGTAAAAGAATGCATAAATTGTATAAATAAAAACAAAAAGAATAGACGAACTTACTTAAATTTTCCAAGACTCTCAGTTCCAATGTATAGTCGTAGAAATTCGTCTTCCATACATCATATGCCATGAGATTCAAAGTTGTGATAATGGATGGGTCTGAAAGGAAAACCAGAAAAATATGATTCCAAGTGCAATAAGAGGCGAATGCTGCAAGTGAAAATGAAGAAACCAGAAAGAAGAAGAAGTTTTGTTAAATAATAGGAAAAAAATTGGCTTAATACATAAATAACTTCTCAACTTGTTCAAATATTGCAACTTGCCCCTTAAATTTTCAATTGTAACATTTTACCCCTCAAACTTGTCAAATTGTAAAACATAACTCCTCAAACTTGCCCAATTGTCAAACATAACCTTAAGTTACTGACATAGACTGCAATTGAAGGAATACGTAAAATACAAAAACTGCAATGCTCGTGGAGTGTAATAATCAGATCTTTGGTGTGATACGAATCTGCAGAAACGTTTTTACAGTTGCTTCAAGTACGGGATAAAAAAAATTTCAATTTGGGGTTATGTTTTATAATTGGACAAGTTTAAGAGGTAAGTTGTTACAATTGAAAGTTGGAGGGGGCAGTTGCAATATTTGAACAAGTTCATGGGTTATTTGTGTATTAGGCCAAAAAAATTGAAAAGTTGAGATCTCCCAACCACTAGCTTAAATAATATCAAGAATTTCTTTTTTTTTTAATAAAAAATAATATTAAGAATTTAAAATGTTAATTGACTTACAATATGACAGAAGCTATTAACATTTGTTGCTGCGGATGATATTTTTAAGACTAATTAATTTATTAGTTCTTATATTTTAATAAAACACACTGCTTAGTTCCTGTATTTTTAAAAACGTATGGTAAGATTTTTAAAATTTTTTTAGTGAACTGTTTTGTCCTTCCATCTATTTGTTAGATTTTTTACCATTTATTAATTTAAAAATGATTAAATTACCCTTTACTATTTACCTTCAAATTTTAGAAAAGGAAATCCAATTTAGAAGAATGAGCTATTTGTATGGAGAACAAGAAAAAGAACAGACCAATGCTTACGAATTTGAACGATTAAAATCAAGAAGAAGAACACTCAAAGTTGATTTCAGATGCAGTAGAGTTTAAAGGAAAGGAAAATAAAGGAAAAGAAGAACGCAAATCCAATTTGACTAACAGAATCTTCATGAGAGTCTAACGGTATGGACTAAACAGTTCACCGAGAAAAACGTTAGGACCTAAACAATTCGTCGAGAAAAAGAACTTTACCATATGTTTTTGAAAACATAAAGACTAAATAATATGTTTTATCAAAATATAGAAGAAACTAATAAATTAATTATCCTACTTTTAATAAAATACAAATATAGTTTTAAAGTTTTGAGGAACAGCTAATTCAGTAAAATGTTTATCAAACCCTACCATCTAGATTTATTATTAAATCTAAGGTTTAGAATTTCGTTTAACTTTAGGAATCTAATAAATCTAAGGTTTTGTTTATTTTGGAAAATATATTTTCCTAATTTTTCCGTATTTGTTTGGTCAGGAAAATAAATAAAAAAGAAAATAAGTGGTAAATCAATGAAAAATAAATAGAAAAATAAAGAAAAATGTTTTATCATTTTCAAAACACTAAAATATTTTTTCCAAAACATACACGTTTAAAGAAAAATAGAAAAACGTTAAAAAATATAAAAATATGAAACATTAATAATATGAAAACATTACAAAATACGAGAATATGAAAAAAAACCCACAAAAAAAACATAAAAATGTGAACATACATGAAAAATATGAAAAGCATAATATATGTACATGATATTATTATTTTGCCCCCTCAACTTTTTATTTCTTTCATTCCATCCATCGAAGTATTAATTTATGAATAATTACTAAAATTACTGATGGATGTGGTAAAAGTAATGGATTTTAATGGCGGTAGGTAGGTGCATTGCAGATAAAGTAATTTTGTTGTAAAAAAGGGATTATTAATGTACTAGACTAGCATCACTGAAAAGCAAAACAAATGTACTTACAAGATTAAAGTAGGAGTAAATTACATCCATGTCCACTGAATTTAATAATTTTAACCCTATGATTATTTAACTTCAATTCTAAACAGTGTTGTGATTGAATTTTATACTTTTTAATACAAATAGATATTCAACATCTCAAAACAATCATTAACGGTCTCAAAAAAAAAAATTTCAAAGAGTTAATAATATTCTAATTAACTTTAGTTTTTAAAAAAAAGTTCATTTTAAAGTCAGTTAGATATTATTTAGTTAAGAGAAAGATTTTTGGAGAGAGAAATCTCCAATAAATGTGATTTGAGAAAATAAAAAATGTGGTTTTATAGTAAATTTCGTTCTGAACAACTTTAATTCTTCAATGTTTTTATTTTGAGGTCGTTAACGATACTCGCAAATTCAAAATTTTAATACTTTGGTCCTATTAGGTACTCCCTAAATCCAAATTTCTAATTTTTTTTTGCTTGGTTGAGATTAATTTTTAAAATTGTTTTTACCTGTTCAGCTCTTCATAAGTCTAATTTTTTAAAAATGTTTGGATTATTAAACGAAATCTAGCTTAATTTTTAAAAATTATATATTAATATTTAAAAATTGATTTTTGACTATTCGAAATATAACACGTATTCGCCACAGTTTTTTTATTTTTTTTATACTTTATAACTACCATTACAGAAAAACTAATTTCACTTCAAAATATTAAGAGTGAAATTAAATAATTTGGTATATAAAGGTAAATCTCCACTTTTCTAACAAAAAAAAAAGATAAAAGGCAAATTTATAATTTATTTATAATTTTTTTAACTTCAACTTTAATATTTTATTAAGTGTATAAATTTTTCTCACGAAAACAAGAATAAGAATCTTGGCATGCTCATTCACATGGGTCTGCCAAGTTCAACCTGTGAATTAAATTACAGTGCTTTCATTAAATTACAGTGCTTTCATTATGTCATTTAGGTGTTGTTTGGTTAGGAGAGAGAAACTGAATTTTTAGAGAGAAAGATCCAAAAAATGTGATTTTGGAAAATAAAAAATATGTTGTCATGGTAAATGTCGTTGTGAACAATTTTAATTCTTGAATATTTTTATTTTGAAATCGTTAACGGTCATTTTAAGGACTTGGTTAAAGTTGAGTGACCACTAGTGTTAAATAGTGTAAAGTTTAATGGTCATACCGTTAAAAATTGAAGTTCAGTTACCATAATGTTAAAATAGGTAAAGTTTAGTAGCCATGGGTGTAATTTATACAGAACTTAATTTGGAGAGAGAAAAAGTCGGTAAATTACACTCATGGCCACTGAAGTTTACTCATTTTCACATTATGGCCACTGAACTTCATTTCTTTCCAGTATGGCCACTGAACTTTACACTTTTTAACACCGGTGACATTTAATGCCTCAAAACGACCATTGATAGCTAAAAATAAAAAATCTAAAGCGTTAATGATATTCTAAGGAACTTTAATTCTTGAAAATTTTCTTTTTGAAGTCATTTAGATGTTGTTTAGTTAGAAGAGAGAAAGTGAATTTTAGAGAGAGAAAGCTCCAAAAAATTTGATTTTCGAAAATAAAAATTGTGGTTTCATGGTAAATGTCTTTCTGAACAACTTTAATTCTTGAATATTTTCATTTTGAGGTCGTTAACAGTCGTTAAAAGTCATTTTGAGAAGTTGGTTAAAATTGAGTTGCCACTGATATTAAAGTATAAAATTCAGTGTTATACCGGGAAGAAATGAAGTTGAGCGGCCATAATATAAAAATGGATAAAGGTCAATGGCCTGTAATTTACCCAAAAAAGTCGTCGTTATTTTTTTTTTTTGTTAAAATTAAAGTTTAGGTAAAGTAGGTGTACTCATTTTTTTTCAGTTGTAATAAAAAATACTAATTACTTTGTTTTTTTTTTTTTTTACAAAAACACTAATTACTAATTCAATCTCACTCTCACTCTCTTTTTTTTTATTTTTTTTCCACTAAATAATATCATAATTACTAATATATCCTTAAAAAATGTTCTGTTAAAAATATTCCACACTGCAGTGCTCATTTTTTAACAAAATAAAAATATCCGAAGGAGCCCCATTAGAACGAAAAAATATTGCCTGTCCCATCCAGTTTTACTTATAAACAACACATACTCTATTCATTCTTATTTATTATCTTCATTCTTCGGTCTTCAATCTTCTTCTACTAAACCATTTACAAATGTCCTGTATTTTCCAATTTCATCATTCTTCTTCAAAACAATTATAACAATTAAGGTATGATGTCAACATGGACGGATCCAGGATTTATAGATAGTGGGGCAATCTATACACGCAATGTAAAATAAAAAAATAAAATATACAAAAAAATCAATAAGAACATAAATTAAGGGGATAAGGGTCAAATTTAACTCTAATATTTAAAATCGTCTAAATTTAACACTAACATTTTCAAAAAATATCAAGTTATCCCTACGTTATCGAAAAGTTGAAAATATTAGTTTAACTGTTACAATTGACATTCCAAATATCAATTAAGTCTAAGATATTTAGGTGTCACTAATATTCAATTTATCGATCAATTTATTTGAAAAGTCTGGTGTGACAATTAAATAACAATCAAACAAACTTTTCAAAATTTCATTAATGTAGAGCTAAAAGTTATCAAATAGTTAGGACTAAATTTACATAATTTTACATGTTATGCTAAATATGTATTTCTTTAAAAATGTTAAGGATTAAATTTTATCTTTATTCCTAAATTAAGCTATTTTACAAGATAAAGATGAAATTATTATTTTTTTTTTAATAAATTTAGAGACAATTAACCTTATACTTAATTGATAAATAATGGATTAAACAAAAATTAACCTTATCCAACTAAAGTTATTAAAAGGTACAATATTAATATAAGTGGTAAGTAGATTCATCGTGAGATTGACTGGGTGCTGTAACTATGTCATGTTCTTGCTCCCTACCTCGTCAGTTTTATTGGGTCCAAATCTAGTGGGCTGCTAAGCTTAACAGGAGTGTGGGATTAGATATGTTTTAAGTTTGATTTCTGCTACCAAAATGACCCCGTTCCACTTAAGTGGAACGGCGTCGTTTTGCATCGCAGAAATAAAAATAAAATTGGAAACCTATCTTCTTCAACCTTGCGCCGCACCTGGAGGAAAGCTTCTTTTCTGTCAACAATGGTGGGGGCAAATTCTAAAAACCAAAAATTAAATACACAGAGATTTATATATTTCTGGATCTCACTGGGGACAAGTGCCCCCATTGCCCCCACTGTAGATTCGTCCCTAGATGTCAAGGTGTTAATAGGGTTAAGAGTTGATGGTAAGACATTCACTTGTGGCAGATGAACCTAGATTGGAAACAACAAGGTAATGATTTATTAGGACGATGCCTCATGATGATGATCTAACATACTAAAATTATTTCTAACATACTAAAATAACATAAATTATTTCTTCATATTTTGAATTTTGTTCATAGATACTCATTCAAATAACATAAATAACATGCCCATTTAAACAACACAAATAACATAAATAAAATGGTCTAATCATCCTCCTCGGGTTCCTCCGTGGGATCCTCCTTGGAGTCCTCCTCGGGTTCCTCCTCGGATTCCTCTTCGGGATGCTCTTCGGGTTCATTTTCATATATCTATTGCATCTATATGACTCTCAATTCCAATTTTATCCATCAACTCATATATTGAATTGTGCACAACACATGACAATCCATGTAATATTTGTAGCAATATGTCATTTGTAAAACAGCTAGCTAATGTTTAAACGACCTCTTCCACAACACGCTCTATATTGGCTACTAATATATGCTGAGTTTCATGTTTTATTCTTAATGCATTTCTCTCTCGTCTCATAGATCGCAACATATTGCGTCTACGTGGCAAACACGAAACAAGCCGATATCGGTAATATGTTCTCTTACGTTCGTGATCTTGCATCAGCATCTTGTGGTCTAGCCATATACCTGTAAGTTAAAATGTACGTCATTCAATATTGAAAAGCAGAAATACATATGAAATGCGGAAATACATATTGAAAAACATGAATACATATGGAAATACAATACATATGGAAAAAAATAAGTACATAAGAAAAACATAAATACATATGAAAAAAATAAGTAGATAGAAAAAACACAAGTACATATGGGAAAACATAAGTACATATGAAAAAACACAGACATTACTAAACACCTATCTGCGGAAGTCGAAGTAATGCACCATTTTTGCAAATGTGTGCTCCATAATGCTTTGTATAGGCATTTGTCTAATGCCTTTTAGAACATTGTTTACACATTCTGCAATGTTTGTTGTCATATTCATGCATCTTTCACCATTATCATATGACAGACTCTATCGATCCATTGGTCTCTCTATTGCGCGCAATTGCACAATGCTACATTCATTGCCTTGATTGTCTCTATTATCTTCTGAAACTTCCTTGGTTGTGCTTGTAAACCTAAACAAGTTAATTGAACATTGTGTGAAAACATATACTACACAATGAGATGGATTTGCATACCGACCCCATATAGGAGGTTTTTTATTCATGTCTTAGAAACTGTGATTGTAATTGCTTACAAAGTGTCGGAGGTAGAACCTATGAAATGTCATCGGTTCGGCCCAACCCAAGTTTGGATGGGACATTGCATACAAAATGCCAGCATATCGATCCGAGATGAGGCTTAAGCCAATGCATTGTGTGACATACCTCCGAATGCAATCCATGAACCATGACCAGCTAGTCTGATTCTCAATTTCTACAATTGTGAATGCAATAGGAAGTATGTGGTTGTTGCCATCAAATGATATTTCCACCAATAATGTGTGTTTATACTTGCCGTATAGGAATGACCCATCTATCAATATCACAGTTTTATGCCGATCATGCTCAACCCTTTTCTTGACCTCTACGTTTGGTTTCTTGTTTTTCCTGCAATTATAGGCCATGTGACCTATGCAAGAGAATACTTTGCAGAAGCTCTGAAGTTTTTTATACACCACATCTATCCAAAACTTCTTTCCTAGCCTCTCAATTCCCAGCTGAGTCGGCAATTCATCCACTAAATCCACCTCAATTAGCATTCTAGCAAAATGGCCAAACTCACCCTCAAGGGTTGCATTATCAAACCGCATCAGGGTGCCAATCCCTTTGGCAATGTCGGAAAGAATTTGGGGATCCCAGTATTCCTAGGGGGGAGAGTAAAGCCTGACCCAAACCTGTGCTGTGGTAGCCTTAACTGCAAAAGGATCGAAATTCAGAATCCAGGCCTGAAGCTTGAACGTTCTCGGCTTAACCGCAATTAACCCTTTACTCAGAACCAAGGACTTCGCCTCTTCAGAATTCAGAAAAACATGAAAAAATCCCTTGTCTATCTATATCAGTTGCCATGACTCAGTGGGACCTCATACCTTAGACAAGCTCTGCTATAATTCATTAAATTTCCACGGGGAATCTCCCTTCGACAGAATGAGGCGGCCAATTAAGGAGTACCAGAATGCATCGACCTTGCGATTATAGGCTTCCTGAGAAATTCTTACCGAACGAATATCTCTGATAGTGGAAACCGTTGTCGTTGAAGGGACTGATTTAGGTAGAGAGTTTTGGAGCATCGCCGCAAAGGAGGGGGGTTCGGAATAGTCGCGGCCATGGTGTTGGGAACAATGTCAGCATACCGCAATTTTAGATTGAAGAGAACTCCAATACTCATAAGGTCCTCCGTAGTAGGAGGGTGGGTCGTGTCGTTCGTCATGGGGTGGAATCGATTGGTATGAAGGCGGCGGCGCTAGGTCATTATCTCCAATCCAAATGTTAAAAATGTTAGAATTATGTTAAATTTTAGAAATGTTTGAAATATTAAGCTATATGTTTGATGTTAGAAATATCGAGATAACATTTATCTAAATGTTATAAATATGATAAAATGTTAGAATTATGTTATATATTAGAAAATGTAAGAATTGTGATTAATGTTAGAATTATGTTAAATTTAGAAATATTGGAATTTTATTAAATTTTAGAATTATGTTAAATTTTAGAAATATTAGCAATATGTTTGATGTTAGAAATATTGAGATAATATTTATCTACTTGTTAGAATCATGTTAATATGTTAGAAATATGTTAAATGTTAGAAATATGATAAAATGTTAGAATTATGTTAAATATATTATAGGCTAGAAATGTAAAAAATATTAGCAATATGTTTGATATTAGAAATATTGATATAACATTTATCTACTGTTATATTATGTAGAATAACTTGGAACAAATGACCTACCAAAACATACCTCAACAAATAATAAATCCAGGACCGATAATTGATGATTTATTAACACAGCAAAAAATACACTGTTCCCAAGGTGTTTGGTTGGAGTAGGTAATATTATCATTTTGTCAATAGTAATCAAATTTCTTACATGTATACACTAATATAAATTTTAGAAACATTTGAAGTGACTTTTTGCACATACGTTTAAAAAATATGTAAAACAATTACACAAAACTGAAGCCTTCAGAACGGTGAAACCTGAAGTTTTTGAAAATATAAACTTGGAACAAATAAAGGTGCACGAAACTATGGATCATCATCCGGATCCTCCTTTAGGTTCATCTAGGTCCTCATGTGGGTCCTCCTTTAGGTCCACCTCTTTGGTCTCCTCCGGGTCTTCATCTGGATCATCCTTTTTGGTCTCCTCTGGATCCTCCTCTGGATCTTGCTCTGAGTTGCTCATAGGTTGTACTACCTCTCTCAAACTACGGGATAAACGTGGTAAAACATCAGTCATTACTCTGTTTGTGAGAGACTGTACAACATCTTCCACAACACGCTCTATACTATGGACAAGTTGTTGTTGATTTTCTCGTTCGATACGTAAGTCATGCGTCTGGCGTCTTAGTTGCCACATTTGTATACGTATATTCAGTCCACGTGAAACTGTGTGGTTTTGTCTCCTCGTGACTGCAATATTACGTTGTAATTGTCGACGAACCAATGCAACAACATTCAATAATCGAGCCATTTAACTGTTATCAATGAAGGAACATATTAATAGAATAACATATTAGTTCAACTTTACTTAATATTAATTGTATTTCTTAATTTGTGTGAAAACCTCTAAAACGACTTATATTATGGGACGGAGGTAGTAATTATTAATATTTCCAGAAAATTATATATCCAACAACATAATTAATCTATAGATGAGTCTGAAAAGGAAAATCAGAGGAATGATTCGAAGTGAAAATGAAGAAATTTGAACTATATATTCCGATTTGAATCTCTCAAATCAGATCTTCTTCATTTATCTTTGGAAAGAAGAAGAAGTTTTGTTAATTAATAGGAAAAAAATGAAAGTTGAGATGGGTTCGGTGGAAAATTAAAGTATCTCCCGCTCCAGTTGCGTTCACATGGACACTGATGACCATGTCAATTTGGTCATTCATCGTTAGATCTAGGCGGATTAAAATTCTAAGGTAGAGATTCAAAACATCCTAAGTCTTATATTTAATTCGTCTAGATTTAACGATGAATTGTCAAATTGACGTGATCATTAGGGTCCATGTGAACGCAACTGCCTCCCGCCCACTAGCTTAAAAAATATCAGGAAATTCTTTTCTCTTTTTAATAAAAAATAATATTAAGAAAAATGTTAAATTGAATTACAATATTAATGACAGAGGATGATATTTGTAAGGGATAAGATATAAAAATACCACTAACGTTTACGGTTAAGATGAATTTTATCTTTAACATCTAAAATATTATAATTTTACTTCTAAGGTTGGCAGTCAAAATCAATTTTATCGCTAACGTTGTCAAGTTGAGCCAATTTAAGAAATAATTCATTAATTTATCTTATCGGTCATGAATTTTGTTATCTAAACTTCAGATGTGAGTCATTTTTATCACTTATTAGTAACAGATCATAATCATATATTATTAGACGTGAAAAAAATTAGAAAAAAAATAAAATATAAATTTTCTTTTGTATGAGTTGGATAAAAAAAATTTAAAAAGTTTCACCGAATTTATAAACATTTAATCTCCAATTCTATTACTAAATCACAGAAAACATGATTTTTTTTAAAAACAAACCGATATACAATTAGGGAGGGGAATAAAGTTGCAGATTTTCCTTTAGCTTGCTTTGCGCATACTTTGGGGCAACAACAAGCTTTCATGGCGGAGTTGAAAGCCATGACCATTGTTATCCTTAAAGCAGCTGAGCGGAATTCAGTTTCCTTGGTGCGTTGAGAGTGACTTAATCTATGCGGTTAAGTTACTGAAATCGAGATCGATAAATGTTCATTGGAGCCTTCCTTCGGATTGGGTGATTTGTCTTGACATTATTCGTACTCGTGCAGTTCGAATTTCTCATGTGTTTAGGGAGAGGAATACAGTTGCAGATTGCCTTTCCAAGTTTGCTGTCACAGCTACCTCTGACTGTTGGTGGAACTCTTTTCCTTATTTTTACTCTGTTTAGAGATGCAAATAGGACAGAGTATTTTCGCTTTGTTAAGTAGGCATTTGCCTTCATTGTACTGTACTTTTCTTTTTTTATTTGCAATAAAGTTTTTTTGTTTCTTGGTCGGGGTTTGGTTGCTTGGTTGGGATTAACCTAGTTGGGATTAACCTTCTTCCTTCCCTCCTTGAAACTCAGTTTCACTAAAAAGACAGATATACAATTAGTGCAGAATAAAGAACAAGATATCTGTGTTTTATAATAATGTCTGAAATTGATTCAACTTGTCAATGTTAAGAGTAAATTTGCTTTTGACTACCAACATTAGATATAAAATTACATTATTTTAAATATTGGAGTAAAATTGCTACTGATCGTAAATATTAAATGTACTTTTATATCTTATTAGTTTTAAAGTTTTGAGGAACATCTAATTTAATTTAATTTTCCAATATACAGCAATATAGTCTCAACCTAAAATGTTTATCAAACCACACAATGGAGACTTATTAAATCTAAGGTTTACCATGTTTATTCTAATAAGATTAAATCTAATAGTCAAATACTACATATTTATTAAGCTTTCTATGATTAAAACCGATAATAACATATATTAACATAGCTGTAAACACACAAGTCTAATTTTCAATAAAATCTAATATAATACTCAAATAATTATCGATCCAGAATCTTTATTTATTAGAAATAATAAAGGTATAAAAATACACATAAAGTTTTGAGACATAAGCACTTTTACTTTTTAACATTTAAAATTATACAATTTTACTCCTAACGTAGGTAAATTAAGTAAATTTTAGACATTATTATAAAACACATATATTATGCACCAACTACACGTAAGTTAATTTTAAAAAATATTTTATATTTTATATTTTCATGATCTAATAATAGAATTGAAGATATATATTTTTAATTTTTTTTACATTTAATTTGTTATAAGTTACTAATGAGTTATAAAATGATAAATATGTGAAAAGATAACAAGATTCATTACCGAGAATTCAATTTAATCAATAATTTCTCCAATTGACCAAACTTGATAATCTTAAGAGCAAAATTGGTATTGGTTGTCAATGTTAATAGTAAAATTGCACAATTTTAAATGTTAGAGGTAAAATTGCTCCTAGATGTAAACATTAGACATATTTTTGTACCTTATGCCTAATAAAATTAATCTAAGTTAAAAGAGATAAAGTGTAAAAATACACCTAATGTTGAGATTTATGAGTAATTTTACTCATAACATTGGTAGTGCATAGTAATTTTAATTCTAACATTAAAAAGTTGGTCCAATTTGAAAAAAAAATTCATCAAAATATTTTCTCAATCGCGAATCTTGTTATTTACATTTCCATATGTATAATTTTATCGTTAATAGTAACAAATTACAAAAACCTAAATAAACGTAAAAAAACGATAAAAATTAAGAAATAATATGATATTTTGTACGAATTAGATATAAAAATTAAATATTTTATCAAATTTAAGAATATTAAATTTTATTTCATTATTAATCACACAGAAATTGAAATATTTTGTACAAAACTACCATGAAACTATTGTAAAATAATCAACAAAATGACGAGGACATCTTATCCCTAGACCCGAGCCCGGTGCAACGAGGAGTCACTCGAGAGGACCCACTCATGGAGAGCGAGGAGCAAGCCAAGACAGAAAGTACGTGGGGCGTGCCCAGTCGAGCGCCATGCGTGGGGACGGTCGTCTCTGGAGAAAAGCCACACCAGTCGGAGACGCGGGGCGCCTCCCTTACCACGCGGGGCGTAGATGGTCCTATCAAGTCAGAAATCGGTCAGGAGGTCAAACACGCGAGGCGCACCCCTTGGGCGCCTCGCGTAGATTCCATTCCGCGGAGCCATCAGGGTCAGGAGCCTTATGACGCGGGGCGTAATCTACTGGGCGCCTCGCGTACTGAGTTCGAGCCAGCATCCTCAAGTTCAGGAGCACATCTACGCGGGGCGTAGCTCGTAGGCGCGGGGCGTATCTGACCTGGAGAATACTTCCTCCCCAAGTTCTTGTTGCTAAGGACAATATCTGCCACCTCTTATTTACTGTTTTTCCATTCAGTTAATTACCACTTTGCTATTCAACTTATTTACCCTAATATCTATCTTTATGTCTTTCCTATTTTACCCCTAGGGCTCCTTAGTTGTTGGTAACCCTAGGGGTGGTCTTTTAGTCTTTGTCTTTTAATTGGGAGGAGTATATATTCTCCATCTTTTGTAATGTTGAACAACTTTTGATGAATATTATATTTTGAAGCCTCCATTGGAGCAAGGATTCATTCCTTTTGGGTTTATTCAACCTTCAAGTTAAGCTTGAGAAGTTTGTAATCTTTGTTGGTTTACGATTAAAACCTCCAGTCGATTTCAATCTACATCAGTTGGTATCAGAGCCGAGTCGTTTTCCTTGACCGGAGACTTCTTCTCGGAAATGGTTCAACCACGTATCACCACCGAAACCACCGGATCCACGGAGCAACGAGTAGAGTCACTAGAAGGCCACATGAAGCATATCACGGAATCTCTAAGAACGATAGAGGAGAAACACGAGACGAGCACCTGAGATTTGCATCGCCTCATTGAAGAGCTCACAATAGCAACCCGCCACAATAACAATCTTCTAGTCGGAGACCCTCACCGGAAAAATGAAGATGCAATCCGGCCTCCACCGGACCCAACGCCACCTCCTTTGAGAAACCAAGCACCACAACGAGTGGACCCTCGGGTTCATGAGGTAAGGCACCCTAACGCCATGGTCATTAGAAATGCCGATAGTGATAGTGACAACGACCTATTTGATGATTTCGACTTGAATAGGATTGCTAGAAACATGGGTATTAAGCATGATGTTGGTATTGGGAATGTTAGGCACGTGAATGATATGAATATGCATGATGTTGTTGGTCCCGTGCATGTGCGTGCCGGGAATTTGGATATTTTGAATGATGATGATGTAGGTGGTCACGGAAGGGTAAATTATGGGATGAATGATCCGTATGGGGGTTATGCTATTGATAGGGGCGGATATAGAGACGGAATGAATGGGAGAGTGGGGTATGGAGGACACTATGATAGGGATGATGCTTTCAAACTTAAGGTTGATCTACCTTCATTTGGAGGGGAACTTGACATTGATGGGTTCCTTGATTGGTTGCTTGAGGTGGAGAGGTTCTTCGACTATGCGGGGATACCGGAAGATAGGAGAGTTCGGTTAGTGGCGTATAGGTTGAAAGGGGGAGCCTCGGTATGGTGGGATAATGTGAAGGAAGAGCAGAGAAGAGGAGGAAGGGAACCGATTAGGTCTTGGAGGAGGATGAAATCGATGATGAGAGAGCGGTTTTTACCACCCGACTACGAGCAGTATATCTACAGCTCCAACCGGAATTGTTCACAAGGACCTAGGAGCGTGCACGAGTATACTTCGGAGTTCTTAAGGCTTTCGGCAAGGGCTAACTTGTCGGAAACCGAAAGCCAAAAGACTTCAAGGTATCTAGAGGGGCTACGGTATAATATTCAAGACAGAATTGGGACACAAATGCTAATCCGGATTCAAGATGCAAGGAACCTAGCTTTGAAGGCCGAGTCTCAATTGAATGTTAGGGCACGTGACGGATACCGGAGGCCGAGAATTGAGGAAGTCTGTGAAGAGGGGGAAGAGTCCAAAGAGGTGGGCAAGGAAAAGAGTGGTGATAGCTCAAGTGGCACTAAAATCGTGAACGGGGGAAGATCACCTAATGGGGACGTGAGACCCTTTAGGACAGCCGCACCTCCTAAGGGTAACAACCTGTACACCAAACCTGCCCCGTTTAAGTGCTTTCGATGCAACGAACCGGGCCACCGATCAAATGAATGCCCAAAGAGGAGGGGCGCTTATGTGGTGGAGCGATACGATGATTATGATTATGGAGGAAATGATGGGGTGTATTGTGAGCCCATTGATAGCGGATCATCCGGGGATGAGCGGAAAGTCCATGTAGTGAAGAGGGTACTAATGTCGGTTGGACAAGAGCATGACCCGAGACACCAACTGTTTCGGACTAGAGGTCTAATCCACGGGTTGAAATGTGAGTTGATTGTTGATGGCGGAAGTCAAGAGAACGTCCTTAGCAAAGCCGCCTTGAGCAAGTTCGGCTTAGTGCACGAACCACATCCGAATCCATATCGAGTGGGTTGGATTAAAGAGGGGGAGAAGCTTAATTTCACTCACCGGTGCAAGGTTCCTATCTCTATTGGTGCCTACCATGATGAGGTTATGTGTGATGTCATTGATATGGATGCGTATCACCTGCTCCTTGGGAGACCTTGGCAATTCGACCGTGATACCTCCCATGCGGGAAGGGACAACACGTACACCATATTCAAAGATGGGGCCAAGTACATTCTCACGCCTTTGAAGGGGCTTACTAAGGAAGAAAAGAAAGCCGCCTGGATTGTGAGCCCAAGCCGAGGACCGACACCGCTAGGAGATGCCGGAGTTGGGGAAGCCGTCGGATTGCTAGTAGCGGGAAACCCGAACCAAGAGAAGAGTATTGCTAACGGGGTGAGCGGAACGTCAACCTTGGGGAAGAGTCATTCTTGTTCTACCTTTGAGTTGGGGTCCAACTCTTTTAAAGAATGAGAGAATGATGAGGACATCTTATCCCTAGACCCGAGCCCGGTGCAACGAGGAGTCACTCGAGAGGACCCACTCATGGAGAGCGAGGAGCAATCCAAGACAGAAAGTACGCGGGGCGTGCCCAGTCGAGCGCTAGGCGTGGGGACGGTCGTCTCTGGAGAAAATCCACACCAGTCGGAGACGCGGGGCGTATCTGACCTGGAGAATACTTCCTCCCCAAGTTCTTGTTGCTAAGGACAATATCTGCCACCTCTTATTTACTGTTTTGCCATTCAGTTAATTACCACTTTGCCATTCAACTTATTTACCCTAATATCTATCTTTATGTCTTTCCTATTTTACTCATAGGGCTCCTTAGTTGTTGGTAACCCTAGGGGTGGTCTTTTAGTCTTTGTCTTTTAATTGGGATGAGTATATATTCTCCATCTTTTGTAATGTTGAACAACTTTTAATGAATATTATATTTTGAAGCCTCCATTGGAGCAAGGATTCATTCCTTTTGGGTTTATTCAACTTTCAAATTAAGCTTGAGAAATTTGTAATCTTTGTTGGTTTACGATTAAAACCTCCAATCGATTTCAATCTACATCACAAAATATATAAATTTTATAATAATGATATCTAAAATTAACTTAATTTATTAATATTATATATAAAATTGCTTTTTACTAAAATCATAGCATTTTGAAGGTGAATTGTTAAATATTCTCCCAATTTTACTTATTATTACTGCTCCGATGTATTTTTTTACTCTTTTTATAATTTTGATTAAAAACTGACATTTTTTTTTATAGAAACCACAAACCAGAACAACAATAAATAAAATTATAAAAATAATTAATGTATAACAATCTATAAATTTTAGAAATGAATAATTACGAGTTAGAAATATTAAAATTTATATTTTTTTATAAAAAAATCGTAAAAATAATGTATATTTTTTTAATAATGATGTTGTATTTTTTGGTACAAAACATTTGACGTTTTTTTTTTTTTTTTTTTTCCGCTTCACGAGATATCTGCTATGTGACATCTCTCTACACCCTTCCCAGATCTTCCGCCGCCCCCTCCTTTCCTTCCCTTTCCATTCTTCTTTTTTCCCTTTTCATCCCATTTCTTTGTAAATCTACTTGTTTTCTTCCTTCACCTGTTCCTAAATCTTTGAGGAGGAAGAAGGAACTCCCTTTTGTTTCTTTTATGTTTCTTTCGTTTTTGCTTTGATAGTTTTCTCATCGTGTTGGATTCTATATATTTTTTCGGATCTCTGATCCCGTTTGAACTGCATCCGTTGTTCTTAATCTTTTTATTTGTAACATTTTCTGATTTAGCAAGAGCGGAAAAGGTAGATCTTATCTGTAAATTATTAGATCTACAGGATTGCGCAAGAAAGGACTCAGATCCGAAGGTTCAGAATGGTTTTAGTGCTGGAGATTGGACTACAACTGCTTTTCTGCGAACTTGAAGTTTCGAGAAATATATGATTTATCTGTTATTGTTTATGTTAGTTGTACCTTTTATGGTTTTTTCTGCTTTCTGTAGTCATGTTATTGTTTTAGTGGATCATGTATTAGGTATAGTCTATACTTATGTGAGGTTTTATTCCTTCCTACTTTTCTGCTGTACTATCAATCTTCTTATCTATTATTATAAAAAAAAAATATTTGACGATTTTTCATAAGAAAAAGTTATAGCTGGGGGCGGATGAATTTTTCACCTGCCCTATGACCAGATAGGAGACCATCTGACCAGATTCTCTTAAAAGAAATTCAGTTTTAAAAAAAAAAAAAAATTATGAAAAGAGTAAAATGGTAAAATTAGTCTGAATGTGAGCAATAATTGTAGACCATATCCCTATGTTTTCCACCGCTTCAGTCCTTTCTTTTTTTGTCATTTACGAAAGTAAGCTTAAAACTAGGTCAGATCTGCAAACAATCTAGCTATTAGAAAATATGCTTTCTATAGACCACCAGATATCTATACACAATACATTTTCCTTAATTTCAATTTCATTTCGGATTCATTTAGCTTACATATTCTTGTTTTGTACATAGAAGGCACCAAAATATTAGGTATATGTTTTTGTTAAGATCTAACTTATTTTTAGTTCAATTTATTGATTGATATTGTATCAGATTGAATCACAAGGGTTTGAGTCTTTGCAATCCATTAATCGATGAAAATATATCTAACTCTAATTCTTCGGTGTTCTTTAGTAAGTAAAGAGAGAGTGAAAAATGATAAAGCTCAGAAAATAAAAATTTGGTTCAATTGTCAAACAACTTTAATTCGTGAATTTCCTGTTTGAGTTGTTAACGGTCATTTTCATATTGTCAAACTAAAGAATTATTGTTTTTAATAATGGGGAAAATTGAGAAAAACGTGAATAACGTGAAAACATTACAAAACACGATAATATTCAAAACATTAACGTCAATAACGTTTTACCATTTGCATATTTTTTTTTTTATGTTTTGTGTGTTTTTTTTTTGCAAAACATTACAGATAATTTACTAAATTTATAATTTGTTAAATTTGTAATAATTTTTATTTTATGTATTAATTCTTAACGAATAAGGATATCTACGGATCGTGCCTCCAAAAGTCCATTAATCCCAACACATACTGCGGATCGAGCCCCCAAAAGTCTGTTAATCCCAACTTCTCATAGGGTGTTAGGATCTGTTTGTTTTACATATTGTTTACTGTTGTTGTTTTCTATTACAGTTTGCTGTTGGAAAAAACTGTTTTTCTAAAAAATAGAGATTCTTTGTTTTTGTAAAAACTACTTTTTTATGTTTAAAAGACAAAACTATTTGGCAAATAACTGTTAGTTGATTATATTTTTGGTTAGTTGATTTGACTATTTAATTTGGCTAGCCGATTGTGTAAACTTTTTTGTTGAAACTTAGCTTATTGTTAATAGCTGTTTATGTAAAATAACGAATAAAGACATGATAAAGTTTTTATTTGAGGTTAGAATGTAGTAAATAGGAGTAAAAACTTCCTTCAAAATAGATTGAGCAATAAGCTAATTAAAAAAACTCCTCAAATGAGTTTTTTCAAAATTAGTTTTTAACAAATAGGGTCAAAGGCATGTTTGGTAAATAATTGTTAGCTAATAGCTGATTACATTAACTATAAGCTGATTACCTTTTTTTGTTAACATATTTGACTAGCTGATTGTGTAAACTTTTTGATAAAACTTAACTGATTGTTAATAGTTGTGTGAGTAAATGACAAATAAGTACATGATAAACCATTTATTTGAGGTTAAAGAGTAATAATTAGAAGTAAAAATATTAGTTTTTTAAAATTAGTTTTTTTGGAGCTAATAAGTTCCTTCAACCTCTCTTCAACAAACGCCACTATTAGAGGTTTGACTAGTCAAAACCTATAAAATGACTCAAACATCTAATTTTACTCCAAAAAATTCTTAAAGAGAACCAAAGAAGAAGTTTTTAACCAAACATCTAAAATTTTAGTTTTTAAATAAAAATGCAAACAAAAAGTTGAAAAGTAGTAAAGAAACACCCTTTAACTTACTTTTTTTACAACCGATTGATCAAATAATTACATTTTCCGCAAATTCAGAGGACTAACTGGAAAATTTATGCAAATTGAGCGGGCAATCGGGACACTTTGAAAGTTCAGGGACCAAGCAACATTTTTAAACATATTCAGGGGCAAATGAAATGATGTATTAAGCCTATATCAATTTTAATTTTTCGTTGGAGATTTATAATTCTTCCGTTTTACTAGATGGAATTTCAACGAATTAGATTTACAAGAACCAATAAGGATTAGCTTTTGAATAAAAAATAAAGTATTTTCTCTCAGAATTTTTATTCTAGTCTATTTTCGTAGTTCGGTCGTGAAATTTCGTTATTTCTGTATTTCTGGAATATGAGTGTGCGACTTGTTAGAATTGATCCTATATGATAGTACAGAGAGTGAGTGTGTCGTCTTGATAGAGATGGTTTTTTACCTCGTCGGTATTATTATCTGTAGCACGGAATATATGAAATAGATTACGTTGTATTAGAACTAAGTTTTTAATTTTTAGTTCATATTTAGTGATTAGAGAAAAAGTGAATATTTAAAGAAAAATCTGAAAATAATGATTTTGAAAAATAAAAAATTTAGACTCATAGTAAACATGGTACTAAAAAATTTTTATTTTTAGAATTTCCTGTTTTCAAATCGTTAACTGTCATTTCCATAGTATCAAACTAAACGATCACTGTTTTTAGTAAAACGAAAACCCCACCTATATAAAACATGGTAACATAACATTTATATAACACGTAAGTAATTGTTAGCGATATTTTTTTAATATACTAATTTCAACATTGTCAGGTGTGATTTAGGTACGTGCGTGTTAGAGAAATTAATTCTCAGTTAATGTGAATGGTTAAGTTTAAGGATTATTCGCGTCAAAACATAAAATCTAGTAAAAGCGATTGACGAGAGACACAATGATTGAAAAAGTCTCTATTAGGTTCCTAGCCGCATTATAAAAACCTTGCTGGGTAATTTAAAGATATTGCAGATTAAGTAAAAGTATTGTAAATAGTAATTGGCACGGGATTTGATGGCAAAATATAGTCGAAGCGATTGACGAGAGACACAATGATTGAAAAAGTCTCTATTAGGTTCCTAGCCGCATTATAAAAACCTTGCTGGGTAATTTAAAGATATTGCAGATTAAGTAAAAGTATTGTAAATAGTAATTGGCACGGGATTTGATGGCAAAATATCTATTTGATTGATATAAACGAGTCTGAGTACAAATGTTTAAAAGTATCTCCAACAGTTTTTTAATTTGGTTCTTAAGTTAAAATTTGCGAAGAGAGAGTTAAGAACCAGCACCAACACCCTCTTAATAAAAAAAGCTGTTGAACACCAACAGCCTCTTAGTGGCTCCTCAAATCAGTAAAGGCTCTCGATCATGTCTATTAATAAAGAGCATCTTTCCACCTCTTATGCTTTTTAATTCATTTTTAGTAATAACTAGTACTGTGCCCGCGCGTTGCGCGGGTCGATAAATATTTTGTAAAGATTTTAATTATATGTCATCTATATATAATGACATTAATATTTTGTTTTAAAATAATTTTCAGTTTTAAAAAATAATAGTTTATAATTTTTCTGTCGAAAAGTACCAACGCCGTAGAACCATTTAAGGCTTCAGCTACTATCGAAGGTGTGAACCAATAACCACCTCAAGGATCACCCCTACCCGACATGACCACAATCTTTGCAAGTATGGAGAGGTAGATGAGCCATTCCTAAATGCGTTCCTACAAACCATGAAGGACAATCATGAGGCTATGTGCAATTCGCTTAAAGCTAACAACGAGGCTATGCTCAAAGCTAACAATGAGGTCGTGGCAAATTCCAACAAAGTTCCAATCCTCGAGGAGAGAATCTTTGACTTAACCAAAGAGATTGGTAAATCCCGAAAAAATGTGCCGAGATCTTTTTCCAGAAGTCAATATCCCAAGGATCGACAGATAATGGAAGGGAACACCAACCTCAGGTACCGGTGAGAGATGCATCCTGCCACAAGATCGAGAAGAGAATCTCAAGTTCAATGAGCGTCGCGATAGGATCAGCCCAGAATACGTCCCAGTCCCACTGTCTCAACAACATTTTAGGTCTCATATCGGATCTAGTAATCATACCAAATATTACGAAGAGAGCTATGTTCATAGTATGGGGCGCAATGGGAGAGGAAGGAGTTTTCATCCACAAAGGATGATGCACACTCGTATGAAGCGAACTAACAACTTAGGAGAAGCCCAACGAATGAAAAACATCGTGCAAGAAATCTATGGTCCAGCCGTGAGGGAGGTGTACCGATATGAATTCCAAAAACCATATCTGCGACAGTATGATCAACTATATCATTTACCTCATAACTTCAGGGTCCCTGATTTCACTTTGTTTCTAGGAGAAGAGGGACATTCTACCGTAGAGCATGTTGCACGTTTTACCTTTCAATGGAAAATTAATAAAAAAAATAATTTGAAAAATCATTCTAGCTAAGGAATAGAGAACTTTAGGCTTAAAAATGTTAATTAAATATAAATAATTGAAAATGAGCTATTAAAAACTTGAATTGAAATTAAAATAAGCTAGAAAAAGGATTTAGAATTAAGAACTTGTAAGAACAAAACTAAGAACTTAAAAACTAAGAACTCAAAGAAAGAGTATTGGAAGAGACTGTTAGAAAGGGGGTTCTGATGTGTTGAATAAGTGCATATTAATGAAGAGTTAGAGCTCTATTCATAGCATTTTGTGATGACATTTGAGGTAATTAATCAACCTAATTTTCTTTCAGAAATTGCTGAACAATTTGACAAGTGTATAACATTTATAACTTCCACTAACTACCATTAACCTCTTCCTAACTTCTCTCAACTTATATAACTTCTATCCCACATCACCCAACTAATTTATGGTTAGAGAGTGTTTTAAAGGTAGGCATATGTGTGAGCAGGAGGTTAGCCTTTGGTGTTGTTCAGTACGCGTTTGGAGAAGCCTAGTGGACCGAAACAAACTTCCAAAACTAAATTCTAGGGGTTAGTCTCGGCGAGATGGAATATAGGTCTCGCCGAGACCTATAAGAAATATATTTTTTTCTTCTTCTTCTTTTATATAATTTTTATTTGTATTTATCACTTTTATTATTTATAACTTTACTTTAAAATTAACTACATCCCAATATATAGAAAAGCTTTCATTTCCCTACAGAAATTTGAAGTTTCTTTGCTTGTTTGATATCTATTTTCTATATTCAAATAGAGAAGTTGAATACAGTTTAAACTAAACCAAAACCTAACAACTAAATTCAACTATCTCAAAAGAATAGTTGTTTGAAATTATTTTGCTTCTTTCTTTCAAATCAATTATGTACATTCAAATTTCTAAATTTATAGAGAAGTTGAATACAGTGTAAAAATTCAACTTTTACATAATTAAACTAAACTAAACTAAACCTAACAACTCAATTCAACTATCTCAAAAACTGTTTAAAATTGTTTTACTTCTTCCATATCCATTATATACATTCAAATTTATACATTTAAAGATAAATTTAATACAATGCAAAAATTGAATTTTATATATATATTAAACTTAACAACTAAATTCGGCGATCTTCTTCTCTCCTCGGTAGGTAGGGCACAAAGATCATGGCGGTTGTTTGGACGGATGAGAGTGAGATGAGACTTCTACAGCAAATTATCAATGCAATGAGCTTACTGGGGGTATACCAGAGGGTTTCTGATTGGAAAAAGGCGTGGAGAGTGATGGTGAGTGAACTCAGGAAATTTCCGCCGGTTGCTGAAATTTCCCTGAAGGAAGTGAAGGAAAGATCAGAACTCCTTTCCACCACCCCGATTAACTTTGTGGGTGATCCTCCAACTGAGTCCAAGCTGTATTAAAAAAAAAATATTAGATTAAAAAAAATAGTAAATTCTAAACTAAAATCTATTAAATTCAAGTGTCAAAAATATCATTACTTGTCAATAAAATAATGATTCAATTAAGTTTTAATATAAATTAGATGAAATTTCACCAGTTATGATAGATCAGTGATCAAATATGATCAAAATCGACTGGAGGTTTTAATCGTAAACCAACAAAGATTACAAACTTCTCAAGCTTAACTTGAAGGTTGAATAAACCCAAAAAGGAATTAATCCTTGCTCCAATGGAGGCTTCAAAATATAATATTCATCAAAAGTTACTCAACATTACAAAAGATGGAGAATATATACTCCTTCTAAATAAAAGATAAAGACTAAAAGGCCACCCCTAGGGTTACCAACAACTAAGGAGCCCTAGGGGTAAAATAGGAAATGCATAAAGATAGATATTAGGGTAAATAAGTTCAATGGCAAAGAGGTAAATAGTAGAGTGGCAAAACAGTAATAAAAAAGGTGGCAGATCTTGTCCTCAACAAGAAGAACTTGGGGAGGAAGTATTCTCCAGGTCCAATACGCCCCGCGTGGCCTACCTCACGCCCCGCGTGGATGTGTCCCTGAACTTGATGTTGCTGGCTCGAACTCAAGACGCGAGGCGCCCGATAGATTACGCCCTGCGTCAAGATTACGCCCCGCGTCGTGCGACCTACGCCCCGCGTACTCGGCCTCCTGATCTGAACTCTCATCCGAGGTTGGCTCCACGTCCCGCGTCTCGCCATACACGCCCCGCGTGTATGACCTCCTGGATGGTTCCCATGACTTCGAGTCCTTCACGCCTCGCGTCCCAGTGGACACGCCCCGCGTGCTCTGTTCTTCGCCCTTTCCTTCCTCCTTCTCGGTTAGCTTTCTACGGGTCCCATCCTTCAACTCCGGTTCAATCTTTAGGGACCGGATGCCCTCATCATTCTCTCCTTCTTTAGAGGAGTTGGGCCCCAACTCAATGTTAGTACGAAGGTGACTCTTCCCCAAGGTTGATGTTCTGCTCTCCCCACTAGCAATGCTTGTCTCTTGGGTCGGCTCACCCACACCTAACAACCCGACGGGCTGCTCAACATAGGTCCCTTCTAGCGGCGTCGGTTCTCGGCTAGGGTATGCAATCAATGCCGCTTTCTTTTCTTCCTTAGTCGGACCCGTCAACGGTATGAGAATATACTTGACCCCCTCTTTGTAGACGGTGTACATGTTGTCCCGTCCCGTATGTGAGGCGTCACGGTCGAATTGCCAAGGCCTCCCAAGAAGCAAGTGATACACATCCATATCAGCCACATCACACATAACCTCATCATGGTAGGCCCCGATAGAGATAGGAACCTTGCACCGGTGAGTGACATTGAGCTTCTCCCCCTCTTTGATCCAGCCCACTCGATATGGCTTCGGGTGTGGTTCGGGTATTAAGCCAAATTTGCTCAAGGCGGCTTTACTAAGGATTTTCTCTTGGCTTCCACTATCGACGATCATCTCACATTTCAATCCGTGGACTAGACCTCTAGTTCTAAACAATTGGTGCCTCGGATCATGCTCTTGTTCAACCGACATCAATACCCTCTTCACTACATGGACCTTCCGCTCATCCCCGGATGATCCACTATCAATGGGTTCACAATATAACTCATGATTACCTCCATAATCACCATCATCACATCGCTCAACCATATTAGCGCTCCTCCTCCTTGGACACTCATTCGAACGATGACCCGGTTCATTGCATCGGAAACATTTAAACGGAGCCGGTTTTGTGTACGGGTTGTTGCCCTTAGGAAGGGTGGCTGTCCTAAAGGGTCGCACATCTCCGCTAGGTGATTTTCCCCCACTCAAGATCTTGGTTCCACTAGAACTAGCACCACATTTATCCTTGCCCACCTCTTTGGACTCTTCCCCCTCTTCACAAACTTCCTCAATTCTCGGCCTCCGGTATCCGTCACGTGCCCTAACATTCAATTGAGACTCGGCCTTCAAAGCTAGGTTCCTTGCATCTTGAATCCGGATTACCATTTGTGTCCCAATTCTGTCTTGAATATTATACCGTAGCCCCTCTAGATACCTTGAAGTCTTTTGGCTTTCGGTTTCCGACAAGTTAGCCCTTGCCGAAAGCCTTAAAAACTCCGAAGTATACTCGTGCACGCTCCTCGGTCCTTGCGAGCAATTCCGATAGGAGCTGTAAATATACTGCTCGTAGTCGGGTGGTAAAAACCGCTCCCTCATCATCGATTTCATCCTCCTCCAAGACCTAATCGGTTCCCTTCCTCCTCTTCTCCGCTCTTCCTTCATATTATCCCACTATACCGAGGCTCCCCCTTTCAACCTATATGCCACTAACCGAACTCTCCTACCTTCCGGTATCCCCGCATAGTCGAAGAACCTCTCCACCTCAAGCAACCAATCAAGGAACCCCTCAATGTCAAGTTCCCCTCCAAATGAAGGTAGATCAACCTTGAGTTTGAAAGCATCATCCCTATCATAGTGTCCTCCATAACCCACTCTCCCATTCATTCCGGCTCTATATCCGCCCCTATCAACATCATGACCCCCATACGGATCATTCATTCCATAATTTTCCCTTCCATGACCACCTACATCATCAACGTTCAAAATATCCAAATTCTCGGCACGCACATGCACGGGACCAACAACATCATGCATATTTATATTATCCGCATGCCTAACATTCCCAATACCGACATCATGCTTAATACCCATGTTTTTAGCAATCCTATTCAAGTCAAAATCATCAAATAGGTCGCCGTCACTATCACTATCGGTATTTCTAATGACCATGGCGTTAGGATGCCTTACCTCATGAACCCGAGGGTCCATTCATTTTGGTGCTTGGGTTCTCATAGGAGGTGGCGTAGGGTGTCTATCCGGTGGTGGCCGGGTTGCATCTTCATTTCGCCGGTGAGGGTCTCCGGCGGGTTGAGTGTGGGTATTTCGAAACTCAAGAGCAAGTCTCTCCATGGCAAGGAGTATGTCTCTTCTACCCGCTTCTTGCTTCTCTTTAAGCTCTATCATCTTATCATTCATTGCCTTCATATTTGCTTCCATTGCCTCAAACCTTTGGTCATTGGCTCCCATGGCTTCGGTGGTGATACGTGGTTGAACCATTTCCGAGAAGAAGTCTCCAGTCAAGGAAAACGACTCGGCTCTGATACCAAATGATGCAGATTAAAATCGACTGGAGGTTTTAATCGTAAACCAACAAAGATTACAAACTTCTCAAGCTTAACTTGAAGGTTGAATAAACCCAAAAAGGAATGAATCCTTGCTCCAATGGAGGCTTCAAAATATAATATTCATCAAAAGTTACTCAACATTACAAAAGATGGAGAATATATACTCCTTCTAAATAAAAGATAAAGACTAAAAGGCCACCCCTAGGGTTACCAACAACTAAGGAGCCCTAGGGGTAAAATAGGAAATGCATAAAGATAGATATTAGGGTAAATAAGTTCAATGGCAAAGAGGTAAATAGTAGAGTAGCAAAACAGTAATAAAGAAGGTGGCAGATCTTGTCCTCAACAAGAAGAACTTGGGGAGGAAGTATTCTCCAGGTCCGATACGCCCCGCGTGGCCTACCTCACGCCCCGCGTGGATGTGTCCCTGAACTTGATGTTGCTGGCTCAAACTCAAGACGCGAGGCGCCCGATAGATTACGCCCTGCGTTAAGATTACGCCCTGCGTCAAGATTACGTCCCGCGTCGTGCGACCTACGCCTCGCGTACTCGGCCTCCTGATCTGAACTCTCATCTGAGGTTGGCTCCACGTCCCCCGTCTCGCCATACACGCCCCGCGTGTATGACCTCCTGGATGGTTCCCACGACTTCGAGTCCTTCACGCCTCGCGTCCCAGCGGACACGCCCCGCGTGCTCTGTTCTTCGCCCTTTCCTTCCTCCTTCTCGGTTAGCTTTCTACGGGTCCCATCCTTCAACTCCGGTTCAATCTTTAGGGACCGGATGCCCTCATCAGTTTTGTTATAAATGAAGTAAATATATGATTGGTTTAGAAGATAATAGGAAAAACTAAAAAGTTGAGATGGGTTGGGTTGGGTTGGGTGGATGATTCAAGGATCTCCCAACCACTGCCTTAAATAATATCAAGAATTTCTTTTTCTTTTTCTTTTTCTTTTTAAATCAAAGATAATATTAAGAATTTCAAATGTTAATTGAATTACAATATTACTCTATTACCATTTGTTGATGTGGATGATATGGTGTTGCTGTTGACCGCTCCGTTTTACTTATTCCCGTCTCCTATTTGATTATTTTGCCCTTCTCATTTTATTTTGATCAAAAATTGAAAATTCTTTTTGTCTCTTGAGTAAAACCGAAATTCTAAAAACATGGATCCTAGAACTTCGGAAATTAACGATTTCAAAAATGAGGTAAAAAATGGATCCGAGAATTCCGGACATGGACGAGTTAGAAAAAAAATTATACTCGTATTTGGCTTCGGCGGGAGAATCTCCACCTTCTCCCGCCTACCCTTTGGACAGGTGGGAGATTCATCCGCCAAGTAGGCGGATGACGAGTTCTGGCTCCAAAACGGAACTCGTGTTTTCGATGAAAATTTAATAAAAAAAAAACGTAACTTTCTAATAAATTTACTGTAATTTTTCACCATGATTTTCATGTAGGAGTTTGTGGTTTTTGGGAAGATTAGAGAGAAAAATGAGAAATTTTGGTTGAAAAAAATAAAAAGAGCAAAACCGTCAAATGGTGGACAGTGATAAAGGACGATAAATAACAATCCACTAATTAGGGGATGGTCTATTCTTTCAAAAAGAAGAACCATGTGATCTATTTTTATTTCATTAACTCAATTTGACTCGTTTTGAATTGACAAATTCACAATTAAGAGATTTCGGCACTACATATTTGCACACGAATTTTTATTTAATTAACTCAGTTTGAATCGTTTTGAATTAACAAATTCAAAATTAAGAGATTTTATCACTAAATATTTGCATACGAAACTTTTCTAATCTCTAGAAATTAAAATGAGGGTAAGGACAGGCGAATGAAGTTTCCGCCTGCCCTATAGATAGGTGGGAGAATCTCATACCTGTCTTTGGACAGCCAGAAGAATCTCCCATGTTGGAGATTCTGGTAGACGAGAGATTAATTCATCCGCCAAATAGGCGGATGACGAGTTCTATCTCTAAATTCGGAGACAGAACTCGTGTTTTCGATAAAAAAATTTAACAAAAAAATGCAACTTTCCAATAAATTTGTTGTAATTTTCTGTTATGATTTTCATGTAGGGGTTTGTGATTTTTGGAGAGATTAGAGAGAAAATGAGAAGTTTTGGTTAAAAAATTTCAAATGGGAGGTGGTGATAAGTAAAAGTGACCGGTAAATAGCAATCCACTATTTTTAAGGCTTAATATATAATTTGAACCTTAAATTTGTTCAAAAAGTTTAATTGGCACCCAAAATTTTTAAAGTGTCTTATAGTCCATTCAACTTTTATAAAATGTTCAGTTAGCTCCCTAAATATAATCAATTGATCATTCGGTTGTAAAAAAATAAGTTAAATATGAAAAATGTATTGCACGCGTCTTTAAAAAAAAATAAAAAGTTCAAGGTCGGGGTATGCGTCTTTTTAATGCAAGAATAATGCATTCTCGAATTATGTAACAATATTTTAAGATGCGTGCAATATATTTTTCGCATTTAATTTACTTTTTTTTGCAATTGAGTGATAAATTGATTACATTTTATGCAAATTGAGAAAGCTAACTGAATATTTTATGCAAGTTTAAAGGACTATCGATACATTTTATAACTTCAGGCATTCAATTAAATTTTTTGGAAAAAGTACGAAAAATGCTTGTGCTTTATCTAATTTGTAAACAGAGGTATGTGGTATGTTTTATTTTTTAAAAAAAAAAAGTATTACAATTACCCATTTATGTTCAAATAATAACGAAAGATATTTTTATCTTACAAAAATTATTTACATATCGACTAAATACAACCCCAAATAACAACTTTCTAAATGGAAACAATAAACCATTTGGTGGACATTTTACATCTTTTTTACTAATTGACTGTTTATAAACTAAAATGTAAATTGATTTTTATCAGAACTTAATAATGTAACTTTATTCTTCCAAAAAAAATGTAACTTTAAATACTTTATTTTGTAAAAAGAAACGTACCCTATACCTCTATTTATAAACTTTTAACCACATGCCTTTATTTGTAAATAGACCAAACCACGAGCATTTTTTTTATACTTTGCCCAAATTTTTTTTATAGCGGCCAAATGAAATATTAATCCTAATTTTTAATTAAAGACAAGTATCAAAAAGAGTTTCAAAGTTTCAAAGTTTTGAGGAACAGCTAATTTAATTTACTCATATACAACAATATAAATTGGGAAAATTACAAAACTAAATACTTGGTGAAGCAAATTTACATATTTAGACTCATTTTATTACATGCTACCTAATTAAACTCTTTATCTTCTACAATACCCATAATACTCCTGAACTATCCCATCATTTCCCATTCTCGTCCTCCTTGCGATCGGTAACGTCTATTTGCGATCAGTAAAATACTACTTGCGAAGACCACTCTAAGTCCGGTGAAATGGCTAAAACGGGAAAGAAGAAGGTAGAGGAGGAACAGAAATCAAAGGTATGCGTTTACTAATTTATTTCTGTTATGTTTGTGTCGATATATGGGTGTACATGTACTGAAATATGTATTAAGGTTATGTATTAGTTTTTATATATACATTGGTGATTTTTGGACTAATTTGTATTATATGTATGTGAACAATACTTAGTTGGGGTCAGTTCGTTCCAAAACAGCCTGAGAAAAATAGCTACACGACGATCACATTTTATGAATTTGAATCGCATTTCGTACAATGCGATCATCGTGTAGCTAAACCCCTATCACAAATACGGTCGTTTGTGTTAATGTGACCGTCTTCTTGCTTAAACCCTATTGCATTTGATCAAACGCGAGCCGTAATGAGATAAATGCGATCACATTTGATCAAATTTGATTATAGCAGTTTTTTTCAATCGGATCGCATTTGCGATTTCCAATCTTCGCACCCTAAATATGTAATTGTTATATATATCAAAAATTTGAATGAGATAAATCGCATACATGTTTTCTTAAACAAGAAAATAACTTACCTTATGTTTAGAGACAAATGATGCACTGATTTGGAGCAGATGTTGCAGGTGATTTGAAAACCAATGTTTGAGAGTGATTTGGAAACAAATGCTTGAGAGTGATTGAGAGATAATTTTTTTTAGAGCGATTGATCCTTGCAAGTGTTTGTTATATATATACTAAAGGTATTTTTAGAAAATTAATAATAAAATTATGTAGCATGTGATGAAATGGATCTAAATATCTAAATGGGCTCACCAAGCGTCTAGTTTTGTAATTTTTTCATAGTAAAATGTTTATCAAACAACAATTAATAAACAAAAGCAATTTTACTTCCGATATTAACAATTAAGAGCAATTTTAACCATAACATTAATAAGTTGGATCAATGTGAGAAGTAATTCATCAAAATATTTTCTAATTTTATTATTTACACTTCACATATGCATCATTTTATCTTTAATAATAACATATCACACACGCATGAATAGACGTAAAAAGATAAAAAATTAAAAAATAGTACTATATTTTATACGAATTGGATAAGAAGAAATCAAAATATTTTATCGAATTTAAAAATATTAATATCTATTCTATTTTATCGAATTAAATATTTTATAAAATTTTATACACAACTTTTCTTATTTTGCCAGTCTACTTTGAGGAGGGAGAGAGAAATTTAGCTTCCTTCTTCTTTTTCTTCCCACTCGATTAGATTTGTTGTGTTTTTTTTTATCATTGTTATTTTTTTCTGTCTGTATTCATATATTTCATCTAATTTCTTTATTCGTTTGAATTGTATTTGCTCTCTATTATTCTTTTGTTTATATCTTTTTTTAATTCAGCACAAGTGGAAACGGTTTATCTTGTTAGTGGATCAATGGATCTACGTGGTTGAAATAAAAGAAATGATTTACATCTGAATGTTCGGAATGTTGAATGTATAGTTTGATATAGGGAAGATTATGAAGATAGAGAGAGATAAGTAATGACACAATTAGTGGTTTTAATCACCTTAGTGATTATGGCTTAGAGGCCTTGTATTTATAGTGAGCCAATAGTAGTTTGTATAGGAATACAATACACAAGTATAATCGTATAAGAACTCTACCTAGCTAGGGTTATAGACAAATTGAAACTCTAACTGGATAAGAATCTATTTACAGAGATAATAGGAACATTATCTCTAACACCCCCCTCAAGCCGATGGCGGGTACGAACAAAGAGGCGAGAGCATAGCATCGTGAAGCGAGCCGGAGCTAGCGGCTTGGTGAGTATGTCTGCAACCTGATCATCAGTGGGAACAAATCTGACACTGAGAAAACCTCTGTGAACTTGTTCACGAACAAAATGATAATTTAGCTCAATGTGCTTCGTACGGGCATGGAACACCGGATTTGAGGTGAGATAAATTGCTCCAACATTATCACACCATAGCTGAACCGGGGTGGGTAAGGGAAATCCGAGATCCGAGAGAAGAGATTTGAACCATAGGAGTTCTGCTGTGGCATTTGCCACTGCCTTGTATTCACTTTCTGTTGAGGATCTGGCTATTGTGGGTTGCTTACAGGTCTGCCACGATACAATGCTGGATCCAAGGTAAACATAGAAGGCACCCGTGGATCGTCGATCATTAGGACACCCTCCCCAATCACTATCTGAGTAACAATGGACGTGCTGTATTTGTTTGATGGACATGACTATGCCAAAGTCTGATGTGCCCTGAATATAGCGTAAGACCCTCTTAACTCCTTTCCAGTGCTCATCAGTCGGACAGTGTAGAAACTGACATAATTTGTTAACTGCAAATGCAATGTCAGGACGAGTGAATGTTAAGTATTGAAGTGCTCCCACAATGCTTCGATATTCATCTCCAGAGGTTAAGCTGGTGCCTAGCTCCTTTGAAAGTGTTGGTGTGGTGGCCATTGGCGTTAGTGTGGGCTTGGAGTCAATCATCTTCACTCTGTCTAGGATGTCAGCCACATACTTGGCCTGACACGTGTGAATGCCATCCTTCTCATATCTGATCTCAATTCCGAGAAAGTATTCTTCCTTGCCAAGATTGCGAATGGGAAACTCATGTTCGATGGCTGCAATAGTGTTGGTGATGTGTGCAGGATGGTTACCTGTTATGAGTATATCATCAACATAGCACAGAATGTAAGTGTTTTCAGTGTTGGTGCGTCTGATGAACAGAGAGTTGTCAGCCTGTGACATTTTGTACCCAAGGGAGAGGAGGCATGTGCGAAGGCGTGTGAACCATTCTCGCGGTGCTTGCTTTAATCCATAAAGACTCTTTTTCAGAAGACAGACATGATATGGTCGGTCACTGTCCCGAAAACCCTACGGTTGTTCCATATATATTGTCTCTGATAAGTTTCCATGAAGAAATGCATTAGAGACATCCAGCTGATTGATGAACCAGTTGTTTGCTGCTGCAATGGCAAATACAGACCTAATGGTTGTAGCTTTGATTACTGGACTGAATGTTTCTTTGTAATCAATCCCAGCTTTTTGAGTGAATCCCCGTGCTACCAAGCGGGCTTTGTGACGATCAATGGTTCCATCAGACTTCTTCTTTGTACGAAAGAACCACCTGGAGGTGATGACATGTTGATCATATGGTCTCGGTACAAGTTGCCATGTGCCATTGTCCAGAAGAGCTTGAATCTCTTCAGACATTGTTGTACGCCATTCGGGTTGTTTGTTGGCTTTACTGAAGCATGTGGGATCCACTGTGCCATTTGAATGTGTAGCTAAAAGTCCCTCAAACTTTCCTCTTGACTGAAGAGACGACTGTCGAAGTTGCATATAATGTTGTCGTGGACCAATCAACGGTGCATTACGAGGCATGGGCCTTTCAGTTGGAATAGGAGCAGGTGGTGCAGTTTCAGGAGGAGGAGAATCTGTTTGTGGCATGATGTTCTCTTCATGAGGTACTACATTCTGTATTTCCGGTGTGGTGATGTTCACAACATCAACTGGTGTGCTAGGATCATTCTGAGGAACAGGTGTTGATGCAGCAGTGACCACTTGTGACAAACATTGACGTGGAGCTAAAGGAGCAGTGTTTGTGGCTTCAGGTTCAGGGGGAGTAATTGGGGTACCAGGATGAGGTCCAGAGTGGACAGGTGTGATGGGTTGGGAGCATGGAACTAAGTTAGAAGTAGATAATATAGGATTGGGATTAGAGAAATTACCTGGATACGGGCCGAGTAAAGATGGTAGTTGACACGATGTGCTTACCCCCGAGTTGATAGATGAAGGTGATGATGCAGTGACTGCTGATGCAGGAAATACTTCTTCATTATGCTGCACAAATTTGCAGATGTATATGCGTCCGGTGGCATACTCAAGACAAATATCCCCAGAATGATTTTCTGATGGACCAAGGTAGACACATAGCTTGGAGCGAAAATCAAATTTGTGCTGATTGTATGGACGAAGAAGAGGATAGATACCACTGCCAAAAATGTGTAAGGCCTTATAGGCAGTCTGTTTCTTGTAGAACAAGAAATAGGGTGAATTGTTGTTCAGGATTTTGGTGGGTAAGTAGTTGATTAGCCTAATATCGTGTATCATGGCATAGTTCCAGAATTTTATAGGTAAAGATGCATTGGCTAGCAAAGTATGGCAGGTGTCAACGACATGTCTAATTTTTCTCTCAGCTATACCGTTTTGTGCATGAGTGTGAGGGCATGCAATTTTGTGTATAATGCCATGTCGTTTGAAAAAAGGTTGTAGTTTTTGAAACTCTCCCCCAAGATCAGAGTAAATATTATTAACCCTTGCACTATACTGATTAGAGATCATGGCATAAAAATCATAGAAGGTTGAGAAAACATCACTCTTATTCTTTAAACAGAAAACCCATCCAAATCTAGTGAATTCATCAATGATTATTAAAAAATAACGGTGGCCAAGACAAGAAACAACTGGAGCTGGCCCCCAAACATCCAGATGTAAGTTCTCAAAAATAAATGTGCTAGAGCGACTAATAGAGGGTAAAGTGCTTCTAGCAAGCTTGCCTAATGGACAAAAAGAACAATTGCTAACTGGTTTTGAAGAGGATAGATTGTTTCCTTTGAGAACTGAGCTGACTGTCTGATTCTGACAATGTCCAAGCCGTGCATGCCACCTTTCTAAAGACACCTTCTCTCCAACTAGCGCCTCCTTCAGGGTGGGTGTAAGCACATAAAGCCCATCTTTACTCGAGCCTCGTAACAGGATTTCCCCAGTTGTTTGGTCCTTCACAAGAAAATGGTTAGGCCAAAATTCAAAGAAACATGAGTTGTCACGGGTAAATTTTTGAACAGATAATAAAGATTTGGTAAGCTTGGGAACAAGTAAGGCATCATTAATTTTCAAATTATTGATATTTGAATTTCCAAAGTGAGAAATTTGCAAACCTTGACCATTGCCAAACTGAACTGTATCATATCCTGGATATGGCTGCATTTGATGAAGTTGAGTCGGATTTGCCGTCATGTGATTGGTTGCTCCCGTGTCTGGATACCACGACTGATTAGGACCCATGAATGGATTTGGTGGTTGTTGCCATGCCATGTGCGCTTGTGGTCCAGGATTGTAGTGTGCTCTTGAATTGTTCTTTGGTCTTTTGCACTTGTCAGCCCAGTGGCTTGGATCACCACAATTGTAGCACTTGCCACTTCTTCTCTTCTTTGGATTCTGCTTCTTTGATTGATTTGTTTCCATGGTGGATACATTGGCCTCCTGATGTGCTGATACACCATCGGGTTGAAGCAGAGTTGTCTTTCTGGTTGATTGAAACATGCCCTCAACTGTCTTCAAGCTATGCAAAATCTCTTGATAGTTGATGTTTGTACCGCGCTGAGTTACAAGATTCTGAACAGTGGAGCGATACTCTTCTGCTAAACCCTTGTAAAGAACTGGCGGTAGTAGATGTCGAGGGTAAGGATTCCCTGAGGCAGCCATATCATCAAGGATGGACTTCACTTTTTGCATATACGCAGTAACAAACATTCCCCCTTGCTAAAGTTCATGCAGTTCGACTCCCATCTGAAACTGCTTGCTGCCTGTAATAAGTCCGTATGCATCCTCTAAGGCTAGCCAGAAATCATGTGAGTATTTGAGATATGCAATCTCAGAAAACACCTCTCCGGTGATAGAATTTAGGAGCAAAGTCCTAACCACATTTTCTACATCATCCCATTGAATAAAAGCTGGATTTATGATTAAATCCGCAGCTGATGTCACAAAACCTGTTCTAGGAATAAATTTGGGTGGAGGTGGTGTTGAACTAAGAATATGAGAAAGAAGATGATAGGTTTGAAGGGTAGATTCCATGGACATTCTCCATGCTTTGTAGTTGTTTGGGGTTAATTTGATGTTAATGTTGATATTTGTGGGTGGTTGTCTTGGTTGTTCAACATGATTGGCGATAGGTTCTGGATTGACAGGATTGTTTGTAGGATGAGGGATGGTGGAGGAAATAAAATTGTGTCTAACATTGTTTGACGGTGCATCAACAATATTATGAAACGAATTTGAGAAGAAAGATGGTGAGGGATCATGGGATAATTGAGTATTGTAACAAAACGGTGAAGTATGAGATTCAGAGATAACCTGATGTTTGTTACTGGATTCAGCTGCCTGATACGCTGCTAGGGCAGCAAGAACTGATGGAGAGAATAGAGTTGGAGGTGTCGCGGATTGTTGCAATTGATTAGATGGCTGCTGAACCGAAACTTGTTGATTCCGAGGAGGCGGAATAGCCGCCTGATATGCTGCAAGGGCAGCTAGTACTGCAGCGTCGTTGGCGGATGTTGTCGGTATCGCAGTTTGCACAAACCACTGATCGCACGCTGCTGTTGCGGACGGAATGGGCGCGGGTTGCGCAAGTGCAACAGACGGAACGGATGCCTGGGCAGCGGCAGCCGAGGCGAGGGGCGCAGGAGCCGCGGCGGACGGTGCGGGAGGCGCCTGTGCTGCGGATGGGATTTGTGCCAGGGCAACCAACGCGGAGGACGCAGGACGCGCCTGGGCATTGGCCGCCCTTGCGCTGGCCGCCTGGTAAGCTTCGAGCGTCGTGCGAACCTCCGGCGGGAAGGTGTCGCCGACCGTGTGCTGTAGGGGTGCGGCTGCCGCGACTGTTGGTGCGGCAAGGAATTCCGATTCGCCGGTGATAAACAGCGAGGTGAACTGCCATCCAGACGAAGCGAACGATCCACCGTAGGCGTCGTTCGTGTTTTGGGCAGCCGCGGAATTGGAGGCGCCGGTTGATGCGATTTGTACGGCGGCGGCGGCAGCTGCTTTGAACTGTGAATAGGTGGGTGATTGAGGATGATCAGAGGATTCGGAGGATGTGGAAGTTGATACTACTGATACCATGTTGAATGTATAGTTTGATATAGGAAAGATTATGGAGATAGAGAGAGATAAGTAATGACACAATTAATGGTTTTAATCACCTTAGTGATTATGGCTCAGAGGTCTTGTATTTATAGTGAGCCAATAGTAGTTTGTATAGGAATACAATACACAAGTATAATCGCATTAGAACTCTACCTAGTTAGGGTTATAGACAAATTAAAATTTTAACCGGATAAGAATCTATTTACAGAGATAATATATCTCTAACACGGAATGCCCTAAATAATGATAATTGGATTTGTTTGTTTGTGTTTTTAATATCTTTTATGTTTATTTTTGTTTTTTTAATCTTTTCTACTGCTTCACTCTTTGTCTGCCATAATTTACTATCTAACTAGCTTAAAACTAGGTCAGATCTGCAAACTCTAGGTAGCCTGTTTCACAAAGCAAAATCTAATTTTTATTTTTATTTTTTTGACACAGAAAATCTAATTTTTATTAGAAAATATGTTATATGAACCACCAGATATTCATACACAATGCGTTTTATTTTATTTTTTATTTTTTTTAATGACATAATGCATTTTATTTAATTTCAATTGCATTTCGGATTCATTTAGCTTACAGGTTCTAGTTTTGTATACAGTTATTTGTGTATAAGGCCTTTATAATATAAGTAAGATTTGAGTAATTTTTTCACTGAAAGAAAAGACCTACACAAATTCGGATTTTGCCCTAAAATGGAGTTCTTAATAAAAATTTTGCTTTATTAAGAGTATGGTTAAACATTTTATCCACTATGGGTTTGTTTAACCGGGTTCGAAACCGGAAGATTAGCTTCAGATTTTATTTTGCAAAGAAACCAGAAGCTAGTCTTCTGATTTCTCAATTATTTTTTTTAATTTTTTTTATTATTAAAAAATAGAAACCTGAAATATAGCTTCCGGTTTCTGTTTTTAATATATTATTTTTTAAAGTTTTGAAGAGGTGTGTCCGCCTCTTCAAACATTTTAGTATAAAATTGCAAAAAGTCATTCCATATTTTTTTTAAACTTTTAATTTAACTTCAACTTTTAACTATTTATTTTTAAATTCATTAATTAAACATTTCTTTATCAAATTAGTTAGAAGTAAACATCTAAATCGGTTAAAAATGTTTTATTCTTTTAAATGTGAGTTTAAAATTATATTTTTGACAGTTTAAATTATAATTTTTACAGTTTCTTCATAATTACAGTTTGAAATATGGTTTTTACATTTCGAATATTTAATTATTACTTCTAACATTTAATTGTCACTTCCGAAAGATTAGCTTCTGGTTTCTTTGCAAAATAAAACCGGAAACTAATCTTCTGGTTTCGAACCGGATTAAACAAGCCCTACAGTGGATAAAATGTTTAACCAGACACTTAACGATGTAATTTTTTTTATTTAGAGCACAATTTTAGGACAAAATCCCACAAATACATACTTTCTTCATGCGCATTTCCAACTCACTTTCTCTAATTTCAACATGGCTGGCCCGATGAGCAAACTTGAGGAGCTTTTTGCCGATGCACCAGAGTACATATATTTGAGCGGTATCAATGAAGAGAAGTATTCTGACGAAAAAATTAAAACTCTCAAAAGTTACATAATCCCAGAACAACAATCTGATGAGCTGATGCGGGCATATGGAGAAAGATGGTACAAAGAGCTCATATTTGGGCATCTTTCTGAGGAGCATCCTAAATTAACTTTACTGCTGGCTTGCAATGTCTATGGCCTAGATAAGAAGTCCAAGCCACTATTAGACTACACTCCCAAGGACAATGCACACCTATTGGTCTTAGTATATCTGGATTTTAATGATTTTAGTGATTTGAGTCGCATTGAAATACTGTTGGAGTTGATTTTTGACTCTATCAATTTTAATTTAAGAAACGGTTGCTTTTATTCTTTGAAGTTAAGAGGAAGACACGAAAAGAGATTAGAGCATCTCCAATAGTGATTGCTTCAAAGTGTCAAAATTTACCACATCATAGTACAATATAATATTTTATTAATTTAATAATCCACATCACTCTTGAAAAATGAGAGAGAGTCATAAAAAAGGTACACTGGTAAAAGTTTGGTAACCTTGAACAACCTTTTGGCAACCTTCTTAGCATCATCTATCACTGCAATAGTAGGCACCTTTTAAAAGTTGTGAAACTCAATATCAAATCAGCTGGCACTCTTCTAAACACCATCTGTTGGAGATGCTATTAATGGCTCGTGGAAGAGATGTGTTCGAGTCCTGTGAGAGAGACCATTGTTCAAATTATGATGTACTGTAACACTTATGAGAATACTGTGGGAGGTGTTAGAGATAATGTTCCTATTATCTCTCTAAATAGATTCTTATCTAGTTAGAGTTTCAATTTGTCTATAACCCTAGCTAGATAGAGTTCTAATACGATTATACTTGTGTATTGTATTCATATACAAATTACTATTGACTCACTATAAATACAAGGCCTCTGAGCCATAATCACTAAGGTGATTCAAACCATTAATTGTGTTATTACTTATCTCTCTCTATCTTTATAATCTTCCCAATATCAAACTATACATTCACCGTTTTGTTACAATACTCAATTATCCCATGATCCCTCACCATCTTTCTTCTCAAATTCTTTCCACAATACTGTTGATGCACCGTCAAACAATGTTAGACACAATTTTATTTCCTCCTCCATCCCTCATACTACAAACAATCCTGTCCATCCAGAACCTATCTCCACTCATGTTGAACAACCAAGACAACCACCCACAAATATCAACATTAACATCAAATTAACCCCGAACAACTATAAAGCATGGAGAATGTCCATGGAATCTACCCTTCAAACCTATCATCTTCTTTCTCACATTCTTAGTTCAACACCACCTCCACCCAAATTTATTCCTAGAACAGGTTTTGTGAAATCAGCTACGGATTTAATCATAAATCCATCTTTTATTCAATGGGATGATGTAGAAAATGTGGTTAGGACTTTGCTCCTAAATTCAATCACCGAAGAGGTGTTTTCTGAGATTGCATATCTCAAATACTCACATGATATTTGGCTAGCCTTAGAGCATGCCTACGGGCTTATTACAGGTAGTAAGCAGTTTCAGATGGGAGTCAAACTGCATGAGCTTAAGCAAGGGGGAATGTCTGTCACTGCGTATATGCAAAAAGTGAAGTCCATCCTTGATGATCTGGCTGCCTCAGGGAAACCTTACCCTCGACATCTACTACCGTCAGTTCTTTACAAGGGTTTAGGAGAAGAGTATCGCTCCACTGTCCAGAATCTTGTAACTCAGCGCGGTACAAACATCAACTATCAAGAGATTTTACACAACTTGAAGATAGTTGAGGGCATGATTCAATCAACCAGAAAGACAACTCTGCTTCAGCCCGATGGTGTATCAGCACATCGGGAGGCCAATGTATCCACCATGGAAACAAATCAATCAAAGAAGCAGAATCCAAAGAAGAGAAGAAGTGGCAAGTGCTACAATTGTGGTGATCAAAGCCACTGGGCTGACAAGTGCAAAAGACCAAAGAACAATTCAAGAGCACACTACAATCCTGGACCACAAGCGCACATGGCATGGCAACAACCACCAAATCCATTCATGGGTCCTAATCAGCTGTGGTATCCAGACACAGGAGCAACCAATCACATGACGGCAAATCCGACTCAACTTCATGAAATGCAGCCATATCCAAGATATGATACAGTTTAGTTTGGCAATGGTCAAGGTTTGCAAATTTCTCACTTTGGAAATTCAAATATCAATAATTTGAAAATTAATGATGCCCTACTTGTTCCCAAGCTTACCAAATCTTTATTATCTGTTCAAAAATTTACCTGTGACAACTGATGTTTCTTTGAATTTTGGCCTAACCATTTTTTTGTGAAGGACCAAACAACTGGGGAAATCCTATTACGGGGCCCGAGTAAAGATGGGCTTTATGTGCTTACACCCACCCTGAAGGAGGCGCTAGTTGGAGAGAAGGTGTCTTTTGAAAGGTGGCATGCAAGGCTTGGACATTATCAGAATCAGATAGTCAGCTCAGTTCTCAAAGGAAACAATCTATCCTCTTCAAAACCAGTTAGCAATTGTTCTTTTTGTCCATTAGGCAAGCTTGCTAGAAGCCCTTTACCCTCTATTAGTCGCTCTAGCACATTTATTTTTGAGAACTTACATCTGGATGTTTGGGGGCCAGCTCTAGTTGTTTCTTGTTTGGCCACCGTTATTTTTTAATAATCATGGATGAATTCACTAGATTTGGATGGGTTTTCTGTTTAAAGAATAAGAGTGATGTTTTTTCACCCTTCTGTGAATTTTATGCCATGATCTTTAATCAGTATAGTGCAAGGGTTAAGAATATTTACTCTGATCTTGGGGGAGAGTTTCAAAAACTACAACCTTTTTTCAAACGACATGGCATTATACACAAAATTGCATGCCCTCACACTCATGCACAAAACGGTATAGCTGAGAGAAAAATTAGACATGTCGTTGACACCTGCCATACTTTGCTAGCCAATGCATCTTTACCTCTAAAATTCTAGAACTATGCCATGATACACATCATTTGGCTAATCAACTACTTACCCACCAAAATCCTGAACAACAATTCACCCTATTTCTTGGTCTACAAGAAACAGCCTGCCTATAAGGCCTTACGCATTTTTGGAAGTGGTATCTATCCTCTTCTTCGTCCATCCAACCAGCACAAATTTGATTTTCGCTCCAAGCTATGTGTCTACCTTGGTCCATCAGAAAATCATTCTGGGGATATTTGTCTTGAGTATGCCACCGGACGCATATACATCTGCAAATTTGTACAGCACAATGAAGAAGTATTTCCTGCAACAGCAGTCACTGCATCATCACCTTCATCTAGCAACTCGGGGGTAAGCACATCGTGTCAACTACCATCTTTACTCGGCCCGTATCCAGGTAATTTCTCTAATCCTAATCCTATATTATCTACTTCTAACTTAGTTCCATGCTCCCAACCCATCACACCTGTCCACTCTGGACCTCATCCTGGTACCCCAATTACTCCCCCTGACTCTGAAGCCACAAACACTGCTCCTTTAGCTCCACGTCAATGTTTGTCACCAGTGGTCACTGCTGCATCAACACCTGTTCCTCAGAATGATCCTAGCACACCAGTTGATGCTGTGAACATCACCACAACGGAAATACAGAATGCAGTACCTCATGAAGAGAACATCATGCCACAAACAGATTCTCCTCCTCCTGAAACTGCACCACCTGCTCCTATTCTAACTGAAAGGCCCAGACCTTGCAATGCACCGCTGATTGGTCCACGACAACATTATATGCAACTTCGACAGTCGTCTCTTCAATCAAGAGGAAGGTTTGAGGGACTTTTAGCTACACATCCAAATGGCACAATGGACCCCACATGCTTCAGTAAAGCCAACAAACAACCCGAATGGCGTACAACAATGTCTGACGAGATCCAAGCTCTTCTGGACAATGGCACATGGCAACTTGTACCGAGACCACATGATCAGCATGTCATCACCTCCAGGTGGCTCTTTCGTACAAAGAAGAAGTCTGATGGAACCATTGATCGTCACAAAGCCTGTTTGGTAGCACGGGGATTCACTCAAAAAGCTGGGATTTACTACAAAGAAACATTCAGTCCAGTAATCAAAGCTGCAACCATTAGGTCTGTCTTTGCCATTGCAGCAGCTGTAGACACCGAGTCGGAGGACCTGTGACGAAAACCTATGACAAAGCGGTCAAAGCAGTTGGTTTCGGAAAAATTTTGAAAGAAAAAGAGAAAAATGTATAATAAGACAAAGAAGGACAAGAAAGGTCAATGAGAATCGCGGTCGTCGAGTAGACGGCTCGTGAGCGCCCAGCGACGTGCTGCGAACGCCTAGAGACAGCCGATGTGTGTCCGACGACAGTCGGACGCACGCCCAGCAGCGCGGGGCGTGCGCTCGGCGTCCACGGGACGTGCATGTCCGGCGGCGCGCGCTCGGCGATCGTTGGGCACGGGCGCCCGGTAGCGCGGACGCACGCCCGACGGCCGTCGGGCACACACACCCGAAAGCCGTTGGGCGAGCGTCCGACAGCCGTTGTGCGAGCGTCCGACAGCCGTTGGGCAAACGTCCAACGCTCGTTGGGCGAACGCCCAACGTTGGCTGGGCGCGCGCGCCCAACCAAGGTTGGGCGAACGTCAGTTGGGCGTACGCCCAACAACAGTTGGGCGTACGCCCAACAACAGTTGGGCGTTCGCCCAACAATGTTGGGCGTCCGCCCAACAAGAGTTGGGCGTTCGCCCAACCTCTTTTGGGCGACGCCCAACTTTAGTTGGGCGTCGCCCAAAAGACTCGGCATCCGTGCCTATTTAAAGCACGGATCCTCATGCATTTGAAGGAGGAGATAGGGATTTTTGGAGACTTTCTCACTCTAGACATTTTAGAGAGAGAAAGTGATTTTTTTTAGAAAAATATTTTTTTTCTCAAAAAGTCCGAATTTCCCAAAAGTTAAATTTTTACTAAAAAGGATGAAAAACACAAAAAAACTGGAAAATCACGATTTGTGGAATCAACCGACTTCGACCGTCAATACCGAACTTGAGGTATTATCACGATTTCATGTCATAATTTTATTTATTTATTTGTCACGTTTTATTTAATTTCCCGTATTTATTTATTTTTATCCCGTGTTAAAATTTCGGTTTTGTTTTAAAATAAAAAACCTCGTTTTGATATCCCAATACGAACCATGATCCGATTAAAAGGTAGTTCGGGTATTAAAAATGTTGTAATTATAAGTTTTGAAAAGATATTTCCAAATAACGTTTTAAAATAAAAACGTCGTTTTAGGAAACTCCGTTATAGACTATGATCCATTTTTTTGTAGTTCGGAGATCCAAAACGATCGAATTATACTTAATTTAAAGCTTTTGAACGAATCTGGAAAGCTTTGGACTGCTGCTGTAATTCTCCCTTTTCTGTCACTAATAGCAGATTGGCGACGGAATTTCCGTCGGTAATCTGCTGGAAAACCAAAATTCATCTTTTTAGCCCATTTTCTCAACCTTTTGGTATTTGATTCTTATATATATAAGTATGTAATTATGTAATATGATTATAAAAATCATTTTTGGGTCATATAACTATTAATTATCTATTATGTAGTTATTTATTCCATATTTGAAATTTAATTTGTTTTGATTCATTATTTGTACATATGTATATATTTTTGGGTTATCAAAATGTGGGGTTTAGCTATTATTTGGGGAGGGTGTTTTCTATATACTTATTATATCAATTTTTTTGCATTTACGGTCTTCCATTACTTTTACATAGTTTTAGTTAGGATGAAAATGTATTATATTTTGTATTCTTTTTCATTTTCTTTATTATATCATATAGTATTTCTCACTTATTTTTATATATAAATATATCCTTATTTTTAGATAAAATCATATATATATATATATATGTATTTCTATTTTATTTTTGTATACATGTATATACTCCAAATGAGTTTTACTTGGTGAATTTTGGTTTAATTGGTTCATTGGTGTAATTATGTGTGAATAAAGAGTTGATTGAGTG
The DNA here is from genome assembly GCF_963576675.1 of Euphorbia lathyris. Classification (NCBI taxonomy): domain Eukaryota; kingdom Viridiplantae; phylum Streptophyta; class Magnoliopsida; order Malpighiales; family Euphorbiaceae; genus Euphorbia; species Euphorbia lathyris. The sequence continues at coordinate 84,803,884 of NC_088913.1, forward strand.
AAAAAGGGAAAATAAAATCATAAAAAGAGAGTTTAATTTGCTTATTTAAATTTAAAGTTTTCTAGATATTCCTAAAGTGTGAATAACGTTTTCTTGACATTTTTAAACCATTTCTTAAAACGTCACGTTTTAAAACCTTAATTCGTTGCAATGACGGATTAAGCGAACCTTGTAATTAAAATTGCTTTTAATTGTAAATAATAGAGTTTTTGAATTGTTTTCCTAACTAAATGGTTTTTGAACAAAATAAATTGACTTGTATGCTTAATCACATTTTCTTGTTAAAACGTTTATCTCAACAGTTTAAAACACTCGAGTCGTTCCAATGGCGATTCGAGTGAACGTCATTAAACGGGGTTTTTGAAACGTACCTAAATCGTTCCAACAGCGATTAAGGTACGAACCATGTAAATAAACTCGTTTTTGGGAAGTGAGTTTAGTTTAGAGTTAGTGTGTAATACGAAGCATAAATCACGTTGTAAACAAATCAATTCTTCCTTCTCCCCCTCTCTCTTTTATAAATTTATGCAAAATGGGTGATTCTTTACCAAAGTGGCTTTCAATAATATATGCTCAAAACGGTTTTCAAAAAAAGAGAAAGAAAGGTTTTCAAATGAATTTTAAACTTAGAGAAATATGCGATTAGTCCGTTATCGCCTAACACGCTGAGTAGGAGGCCGGTGGTTCATAACCGGGCGATGTCAGGGTGCCTAGTAGCCTTTCTCCGGAAAGGAGCTAGCCTTCTCGGCTCGTACCTAAGTTTCCCGAACCCTCACCGGTCTCTCGCAAGGGATCGATGTTCATTTTCCCATTCGTGGGTGGCGACTCTTTCATACTCCGAGCTTCGGTCCTGCCGAGCAGCTTGATTCCACGATTGGTTGCTTTCGGCGCCAATCACCGCTTACGTCGCCATGAGGTGTCCAGCCCCCGGTCCGCCCGGGAGATTAGGCCGCGGCACCTCGTCTAACAAGTGGCGACTCTGCTGGGGAAGCGAGAAATTTGATTCCGGAAGGCGTGTATTAAGCCCTTAACGGGGATGGATCGTATTATTTCTTTTCGTATGCATTCATGTGCATTATTGCAAACCTTTTGGGTAATTTCCGCGAAACCTCTAGCGAGAGTCCATTCGTCGCTCGGAAGAGGCTAGTGTAAGTTCCCCCTTACAGTAAGGCGCCAAAGGGTCCCCATCCATTCGTTAGGGGCGAATTTTGTGAGGTCCTGTGAGGTCCCGCGATCAGCCGTGTCAGCATATAATAGCCTTAGAAGTTGCCATAGGATTACCCGTTACTATTTTTGATATGATGAATGAATCAGTTTGTGTTTTCGAATTGCCATAATACGTGTCTAATCCTAAAATATGTAAAGAAAATGAAACGATACATTAATATATACTCTTAAACCGACATACAAACTACCCCAAAACATCGAAACGATTCGAACTAAAGACGACTTAGTCATCTCGTATGAATGAACTTGTGCGACCCGCCTGGTCCCTTTCCCTGTCCCGAAGAAGGCACATGTTCAGGAAATACGTTATGACGTAAGCACGTATTAGTACGATTCAAGAGACTATATTAACAGTAGCCGTTATTCACATTCTTTAAATAGGTTGGGATGAAACGAAATTATGACGAAACGAAAACAAAGAACATTTCTGTTTCGAATGACCCCGTTGTAACGTAAAGAGTTTCGCAAACGTGGCCCGTCCCTTCTGTATAAAAGACGAGCTCTTATGTTATGCCTTGTGTCGTTCTTAAGAGAAATGGACGTGTCCGTAAAAGTGACTAAGAAAATAAAAGAAAAGCGAAAATAAACAAACGACTAAAATCATTCCGTATCTACTATATATGTTAATCCCAAGAGTAGTTAAAGAAAATAAACCAATGCCGTTGAATACGTGCCTCGAACGAGGGTATACCCCGTTTAAAATCACAAAGCCGAATTAAGCTAAACTGCTTAATCGCGCCATATGGACGAGACTGTGGGTTTGACTAATGACTCGATCATTTCGACCGTTACCAAAACTACAAGAAATATGGCTCGATATGCGCGTTTGCTTAACTCGTGCCTAACTGAAAAAGAACGGTAATATCCCTGATTCGAATAAACATGCGATTTAACGAAACGTTGATTTTCTATAACCACGCTAAGGTGATATATCCCGTAGATTGGGAGGAATAAAGAATTGTTGCTAGCCGAAGGATTACCGTGCGCTCGAATAAGACTCGTCGTCTTTTTACGTAGCCAAAATGAGCAAACGGATTCTTAACGCTAAAAAACAAACACGTTACATGATGAGTCCGTTCCTTAAGATAAAAAGTGCTTTCATCACTGAATAAGCATGCGGTTACGTCTCTCGATAGATCCAAAAGATCCCGTTGTAATCCAAAAATCGAGACACGAACCCACACGAATAAAAGGGAACAAGTCATTGTCAATAACGAACGATTGGACTAAAAGAATAACTCGTACCACGTCTAAAAAATCGAGATGCGCTCAAAGGGAGTCAAAACCCGAACTAATGCATCTCGCAAAATGACAAAAGACGAGTTATCTCGAAAGGACAATCGAACTTGGTCGATATCTTAGTCACTGAACGCTGATACGTCAAAACGAACTGTATTGTCTGGTGAATGATTTACTTTTCTGCAATAATCGATGGCATCACGCGTCCCCTGGACTGCAATGTGAGACCCAAACCAAAATCCTAGGAAAGAGACTTGAACCAACGAGTGCGTGGAGGAATAAGGGTGGAAGAGAGATGTTGTGATACGTGTAATTAGACTAACGTTTGTTCTTCTTATCTTATATATCCATAAATAAACGCACACACCACAAATCATGCATATAAAACCATGCATACATACTAATGGATACTGTTTGCGCAGACGTCATCATTAAGCGGTTGTGGTTCCGTGAGAGCAGTCGGCTAGTTAGGCAGTTTGATCAGATTGACAGTTCCGAATCGGCAATTGTGGCTTCTGATTCCTCTTCATCCGGGTATACTCGTTCTTCCGTCAGTATGTCGGCGACCGACGAAAAGGTGGCCGGATTGGAAAACTCTGTGAACAATATTAATGAGCAGTTAGCCGCGATAGTGGCCCAGATAGCTAAGTTGGGCATGAAGGATGACAAGAGTGGCAGTAAGCACGCTGAGAATGAGGTGAACGATGGACCTCACTTTGGAAATGAGGATGATTATCAGGATTATATCCGGAAACAGCTTGAGAAAGAGAAAGCTAAAGAAGAGGAGTGGAAGCAGCACATCACTCAGGAGGTGCAGGATCTACGTGGGGGAAGTTCCGGGAGTCAGGACTTTTATAATTTGAAGAATTGTTTATCAGCAACTGCTTTGCCTTTGAAATTCCGGCTCCCTGACATGAAAAAGTTCGATGGAACTGGGGATCCTACTGCTCACATGAATCAGTATGTTGCCGTGATGAAGCATACGATCCTGACTGAGGATCAAGTCCTAGGGTTGTTTAACACTTATCTAGAGGGGGCTGCCCTCACATGGTTTCATACGTTGCCAATGGTGACAAAGAGGGATTGGAAAGAGTTAGCGAAGTCATTCATCGCTCAGTATAGCTTCAACACCATGCTTGAGGTCACTTTGAAGGAGCTTGAGAGCACTAAGCAACAGACTGGGGAATCTTTTTTCGATTTTGTAAGAAGATGGAGGGCCAAGGCCGCGATTATGAAGCAGAAGCCGCTTGAGCAGGATCAGATCCGAATGGTAGTCGGTAACATATTGCCGTATATTAAGAATGAGCTGCGATACATGCCTTTTACCGATTTCAACCAAATGTATAGCTGCGCCTTGACAGTTGAGGGGGACGGAGAACCGAAGAAAGCTTATACCAGGTGGACAAAGTTTGGATATAGTGCCGGAGGGCCCAGTGCGAGTGCAGAATCTGCAGCAGTGAAAGTGCTTGATCTAAACGCTATTGAGAAGAGGCAGTTTGCCAAATTTGATCAGACCTACGCAAAAGTTTTCGAACGATTGCAGAAAAAGGGGTTGTTGAAAGCTCTTACTCCTTATAACAAAGCTCCGCCTACTCAGCAGATACAGGCTAGAGGATATTGTGAGTTCCACAGTAATTATGGGCATACTATTGAGAACTGTGAGAGGTTGAAGCACGAGATCCAAGATTTAATTGAGGAAAAGAAGATAGCTGATCCTTCGTCGGCGAACCCTTCCACTAGGCGTAATCCATTGCCTAATCATAAGGTGAGCATGATCGAAGTTGGTCTGAAAGAAAGGGTAGTGATGGAATCCTTCGAGGATGGCGAAGAGGAGTTGTTGGACTCCGAGGAGAAGAGCAATATGGGAAATGGTTTATATGTGTCCTTCCTTGGCGAGGAATTGGAAGGCGAACTGATGGATGAAGGGTTGGACGGTGGAGCACCGTATGATGAAGATAGTGCGGAAGAGACTGAAGAAGGGTCATCTCGGACTATTGTGCCAGAATTGGGTCTGTTTAGTGGTGGGGGGAATCCCGATGTGCACTTGCGTGAATATATGCACGATATGTTTGTTGAATCCTTTGGGGTGGATGAGATTGCTCAGCGGTTCCACCATTCGCTGATAGGCAAGCCTTTGGGGTGGTTCCACTCATTACCCGACTCTTGCAAGCATGATTGGGACCGATTATCAGATTTATTCTTAGAAAGTACCAAAGAGCTGAGGACAGAACAGCAGAGCGCTTTGCGATGCAGATCGGACCTATAGAGCGTCCGCTACCGAGGGTCAGTAAGTATAATGGCAACAAAGATCCGATGGAACACCTTCACTTCTACTTGTCGGTCATGGGGCCTTTGGGTTTTAAGGAAGAAGAGATCACCAGCTTGTTCTGTAATTCATTGATGGGTGAGCCGTTGATGTGGTATATGTTACTTTCGATGTATGTTAAGACCGATTGGGCAGCAATGGCAAAGAGGTTTATCAAAGAGTATATGGTATGGATGCTGGCGGAGCAAACCCCGGACTCACCCTCTTATGAAACACCCGAGGCAGTGTTGGCAATGCCTAGGTATGGTGGATACCAGGATCCTGTTGAGCATGCGAGGTTATTCCGCAACTATATGTATGACGCTGGGTTCCCGCAATGTGAATTACATGAACATTTCCCGGAAACCCTAAGGGGAGAAGCCTTGTTGTGGCACCAAGGCCTATCAGAGGAGGAAATGGGTCATTGGATACCGCTTAGGAGTGCTTTTGTGGCGAGATATGAGATGTATGTTCCATGGACGGGATCCCTGGAAGATCTGGATAGGATCAGGCAATTCCCCGAGGAACCATTCGTGGATTATGCCAGGAGGTGGAGGCACCGCTATGAGCAGTGTCATGAAACAATGAGTGATAAGGTGCAGCTTATGTGCATACCGATAGGTGCAATTCCATTGGCAGCAAGAAGGATGAGTAGAGTATCCCTCAGGGATTATGATGATTTGATAGGCTGGGCTTTGTATGGATCAGCGGATCCCTTTTATTTGAATCCAAACGTCCCTCACGTAATGGATCTAATGATTGTGGACATTTGGGAAAGTTCTTCGGACGAGGAGGATGATAATCGGAGGATTCCTATCAATATTTGGGATGAATCTGATGATGAGCCGAAAATCGCCGTCATGACAAGATCAGGTCGAGTGGCCGAGGGAAAGGCACCTATAGTTGAGACTAAGATAGGAGAAGGATCGGCCCCCAAGCCAGATGACCAAGTTCTCAAGCAGCTGAAGAAAACACAAGCTAAGTCTATGGTGTGGGAAGTCTTATGCCATTCCAAGTACCATCGTGAAAATCTGATGAAAGAGCTGCAGAATTTGGTTATTTCCACCGATACTAAGCCGGCAGCGTTAGTAGGGGCAATTATGGCTCGAAAGAAGACCGAAATCACGTTTACCGACGAAGATCTCCCAGAAGAGGGGAAGGCTCACAATAAGCCTTTGTACATCCGAGCTGAAATTAACGGGAAGAAGACTAGCTGTGTGATGGTCGATGATAGATCGGCCATTAATGTTTGCCCGCTGAAACTCTTGTCTAAGTTGGGAGTATAAATAGGAGACCTGACAGCCTCGGAAACTGTGATCAGGGCTTATGATGATAGCCGTAGGCACATCGAAGGAGTTTTTAAGGCTAAGCTGAAAGTGGGGCCGCATGAGGAAGAAACAGAGTTCACGGTGCTGGATATCCCGGTAACCTTTGCTGTATTGTTGGGACGTCCATGGTTCCACAAATTGAGAGGTGTGCCCTCCACGCTCCACCAAATGATCAAATTCCCCTTCGGGGAGGAGATAGTGATGATCAGAACGGAAAAAATTGAGCTCGGTGGCCGCATTGGGAATTGAGCCTCAGCTTTTCTCCGGATTCCAAGTTTCTGGGATCTACGAGTCTAGCATGACCTCCGATGTGGTGAAAATGATGAAAGGAAGCTTCATCCCTGGTATGGGCTTGGGAGCACACTATCAAGGGTTGCCAGAATTTCTGGACTTCAAGAGTCAGAAAACCCGGAGGGGTTTAGGATATGAGCTGGGAGGTCCGTCCAACACAAGTGGCGAAGGAAAGGTAGGCCTAAAGAAGTATTTCGTGAATGAGGGGCATGGGAGCCATTCGGTAAGGAGGCATAGATATGGGTCTTGTTTCGGGTGCTAAGTCAACACAGAAATCGATTACTCTCTCAGGTGGCAAACCTGCCAAATCTTCAGGAAAAACATCAACAAACTCATTCACCACATCAACATTCTCCAAATCAACACCTTTTGTTTGAGTATCCTTAACATAAGCTAGAAACCCTTCACAGTTCTTATACAACAATCTTCTTGCAGCAACAGCAGAAATAAGACTATGAGGAGCTATGCTACGATCTCCTTGAAATTGGAATTCTATCTCCCCAGGAATTTTAAAGGTTACTAACTTGCTATAACAGTTTAAAGAGGCATGATATGAGGCTAACCAATCCATTCCCAAAAGCACATCAAAATCTAACATTTCAAGTAATACAAGATCAGCTAAGAGTTCCCTTTCCCCTACTTTTACTAAGCAATTCTTAAAAGCTAGATTTATGTCAAGGACATCTCCTATAGGTGTTGCCACAGATAAAGGAAAATCTAACATAGTGGGTGGTACACCAAATTTCATAGAAAAATAAGGAGAAACAAAGGAATGTGTAGCACCAGGATCAATCAAAACTCTAGCATCAAATGAACATACAGAAATGGTACCTGTCACCACTGCATTAGATGCCTGAGCATCCTGTTGTGTCAGAGCAAAGGCTCTAGACTGACCTCAACCTGCTGTTGCATGATTAGGAGCTGAGTTGGGACCTCGACCACCCTGCCCTCGACCTCCTGAACTCTGGCCTCTACCACCATACTGAGAAGAGGGCTGAGTACCAACAAAAGGAGTAGAAACTGTATCCTGACCCACAGCTAGTGTTGTGTTACTGCTTGGGCAATCTTTTCTTCTATGTCCCACCTGACCACAACCAAAACAAGCCCCAGTTGCTCGATGGCATGGAGAGTTACCATGGAATTTACCGCAAAGCTGACAAGTAGGGAATGACGATCTAGAGGAACTTTGACTATTCTGAGTACCAGTGGGCTGAGCTCTCTGACCATATCTCTGATTATTCTTGGAGTATTGCCCTCCTTGACCAGGTAAGGAATGGGACCCATGAGATACTGAATAGTTACTTCCCCTACTATGCTGACCACTCTAGTTGTCATATCGAGCACGTTTGTTCTGATCACGAGCCCTACGCTGATCATCAAACATCTCCATCTGCCTGGATCGATCCACCACTTCCTCAAAGCTAGACAATCGTAAAGGAGCAATTCGGTCTAACAGTCTATCCACGAAGTCCCCTCTCAAACCTCCTTGCCTTCCTCTCCTCAGTTGGAATAAGATGCTCATCGAAACGAGCAAGTCGAGTGAATTTCATTTCATATTCACTCACAGTCATACCACCCTGTTTCAGCACTTCAAACTCTAAAGCTTTAGCTTCCTTAACACTGGGAGGAAGGAACCTCTCTAAGAAAGAATCACGGAACTGTGGCCAAAGGAAAGCGTTATCAAGTCCATTCCCTCTCTTGGAAAGATACCAACTACGCGCCACTCCTTGTAACTGATTCCCTGCTAACAATACCATCCTAGCACTGGTGCATCCTAAGACCTCATAACATCTGTCCATAGCATCTAGAAAATCCATAGGATCTGTTACAGAATCCTCACCAGAAAACTTTGGAGGTTGTAACCTCAAGAAGTCACTAAGATCCTGACTCTGGATATAATAAACCTTCGACTGAACTGGATGGATAAAAAAAGAAGATTCTGAGGTTTGATGACACCAGTTTTAAAAAAGATTTTGCTGGAATGGATAATCTTCTCTTAAAATATAACAGAAGTGCGAGTCAAATTCTAATCGTGTGCCAAATTATCACGAGAAAACCATGAAATAAAGCTAATAAATGGAAACAAAAAATCTAAGAGATGGAAAAAAATTGCCATAAAGGAAAATTTTCAGATGAGTAAAAAATGAGTTAAAAAAATTGCCATAGAGAAAATTAACAGTCCTTTTTTATTTCAAATGAGTCAAAAATCTCTCTACTTTTGGAGTGTTTCTTTTTCTGAATTAATTAAGTTAACTATTAGAATTCTACCATTGAAGAACATAATAATAATAATATGATTAAATTGAAAAAAACAACAACAATACATTACAATTGACTGGATATAATAAGCTTTCAGATAATAAACTTGATTAAATGAAAAAGAAGGTTCTGAGTCCTGATAAGTTCCTTAAAACAGATTTTCCTGCAGTTGGCAATCGTCTCCCAATATACAATAGAAGTGTGAGTCAAATTCTAACGGTGTGTTCAAATTATTGCTAGAAAATCAACAAATAGGTCTAACGAATCGAAACAGAAGTACTGAGAGCTGAACAAAATTTGTCACATAGAAAAATTTATGGATGAATTGTATATAGTTTTGAATGAGCCAAAAATCACTATTATAGAACACTAATAGAAATTACTTTTGAATTAATTCACATATATATAATTTTCTCTCTTAACTACAATGTTACGAGGCCACTTGGTTAGACCTGTTAAGGGGATTTTATAGGAGGGTCCAGGAGTTCCAACTCATATAAAGGACTCTCCATTCATTTTATGACACCTGTAATCCACACATAATTAAAAAAATCCAATTAATAAAATTTATGGAATAGATTTACAACACATAAAGTTCTGCACCGATATCCATTGCCGCCGACCTCCACCACTTCCACTGATCTCGACTGCACGTAACCCAGAGAAATAGTGAGTTGCTTTCTGAACCCCATCAAGAAACTCAACGGGAATCCATGGTTAACAAGCTAAAAAACCTTTAGAGTAATAGATCCGCCTCACAGAATCCACCACCTTTTGAAATAATTTGCCGCCTTTTGCCGCTTGATCACTTTTATCTCTGTTGGGTTCCCTTTATTTTACAGACCTGAGTTATACTAAAAACTCTTTTGAAGAGAAAGAAGAAAGTGTGTGGAGGATGAAGAATTGAAATCCATTATTTACATTTGGGTAAATTACAACAACTGTCAATGGAATTAAAGGGTGAAAGTGTGGTGAAATTTAAATTGAAAATGATGGCAAATATATTCATTATATGAACTTAATTTTATGGCATGGCTTACCTTCATATTTAGTTTGCTGCACAAATATTTTTTAGATTTGTTTTATTTTTTTATGCTGTGTCAACATCCAATTCAAGTTAGTTCTTGAGGATTATGTAGAGTCTAGCAGGGAAAAGATTAGTTTTGTCAAAATGGGTGTAGAAAGGAAAACAGGAATTGAAATCTGCAAGAAGGAAGGGTGTATTGATTTTGTGTAGAATGAAATATGGGAAGGACTCCGGCGGCGGCCGACGGTGGAGCGGAGAAAGGAAGGAACGCAAACATGAAGGAGGAGGGAGAAGAAATAAAACTGTGTTTGTAAATGGTTAATGGGAATTGCAGATCATAAGGTTTTCAAAAAGATGACTTTGATAAATGATACAGGTGTCATAAAATGAATGGAGAGTCCTTTATATGAGTTGAAACTCCTGGACCCTCCTATAAAACCCCCCTGTTAAGGCATATGGGTACCCGTACCGCCCAGTCAGACCCGTAGTGTCACGTCCGTACCCAAATTTTTTTATTTATAATTTGATATTAGATTATATAATATTTTGAATTCATTATTTGAACTTTAATTCTTTAGACCCGAAATAACATCTTTAGGTTTAATCAGTTTATATTTTTACGTGTGATTTTCACAAGAATCGAGATGAGTTATATGCGATGATTTTTTTATGATCGAAATAATGAATAATAGAAGTTCATGTTGAAAATCAATTGATTATCTGAGTTACTGAAGAAAAGTTCTTCGACGGATATTAAACAATTAATCGTTTAATTTTTATTTATTTATTTTTTTTCTCCTAAATTAAAAATAAGTACGAACATGATGAGGGAATGAATTAAAGAATAATTACTCGAATTGGAAGATTCGGGGCTAAATTGAAGAATTTGGACTAAATTGAAATGTAGAATAAATTAAAAGAAGAAATATAGGGACCTAACTATATATTTTAATAAATTGAAGGAGTAAATTATGTACTTTTCCCTAATTCTAGAATTGTCTACACGAATAAAACCTAGGATTTATACACAGGGGAGGGACTTCATCTTCTTCCACCTTGCTTTCTCTCGAAATCGATTCAATCTCTTCTTCACTTCGTTCTCTCTCTATTCGGACATAGGAAGGCTCCGATGAGTTCAATCTATTTCCTTCATCCATGGTCGCCGGTGTAGGCTTGGGTATTTCCCTTTTGAAGGATTCTGTTCCGGGTAATTTCATACTATTTCCCTTAGTTTCTCATGATTTTAGTGAGTTTCACCCATTTTCGCAATAAGGAAAACAGAGTGTTTAGCTTCAATCTCTGCTTCCTGGTAAAAGACTTGTGTTAGATGTTTAAATTGGTTTTTGTTTAATAGAAATTTATAAAAAAAATGATTTGTTGTCGGTTAGACGTTTATATTGGTTTCATATGATGAAATAGTTTTAGATTTGAGTTATTCTGTATGACAAAACTCGTTTTAGACTTGAGTTGATTAGTTTGGTAAAAACAATTCGTGTGATAAAAATGGTCGGGTTAGACTTTGAGTTTGAGTCCTTTATATTAATTTAAAGGAAAATGGTCATTTTAGGATTTGAGATGGTTTCGAATATGATCGAGTATGTCCGGGAGTAGTTTAGATTTAAAATTTTGAATTGAATTCATATGGTAAAAAGAATGTGTTATGAAAATAAAGAATATTAAAATATTTTATATATAGTTTAGATCATTATCAATTTAGGACCTATTTTAGGAATTTCGTGCTTCACCGAGTAACTGATATTAACGTTTCGTTATAGGATGTGGTACGAAATGTTAAAATTGCTATTGATGTAAAATTTTCTAAAATAAATTAATTGTTTGGCATGATTAAATAAAGTAAAAATTTGGAAGGATCATAAGTGAAATTATCCAAATTTAATAGTTAAAGATGTAAATTATATTATTCTTTTTATTGTTATTTACAAAGATACAAGTATAAACGAAATAGAAATAGTGTGCAGTAAAAGCTAGGTAGAACTACGTGGCTTTGATTCCCGATTTAAAGATTAAAAGACGTTCTGGATATGTAGAAAGCTTGATAGAATTATCAAGTCCAAGCCAAACAAATAAATAAATAAATGTTAGACGGTATGAATAAGCGTTTTTGGTCTATTTGGGAATTAAGTTAAGTTATTAGGAAATTAAGTTTTTAACGAGTTAATAATTGATGAGTCGAATTCGTAGATTGTTATCTTATTTTCCTTTCATACCCGATGCCGTTTAGGGTCGGGTGGGACACGTAGTTAATACTATAATACTTTTTTTTCTAGGGAAAAGAAAGTAAAGACAAAACAAACACCACAACAAATTAACCCGGGATTAGCTTAGGAAAGCTAACCCCCACCATATCTGCAGAAAGCAAAGATAACAGAAAATCAGGAAGAGAAATAGAGAAAACCAATTAAAATTAGGAAAAATTACAAAACTGGGTCAAATGGGAGGTCCATTTACATTTTAATACCCATTATTGTTCAACTTACATATATAGACTATGCCCTGAAAACTTTCCAAAAATGCCCTTCATATATATATAAGGACTTTTGCATTTCTCCCCTCTTCTCTCTTTTTACGCGAGCACACTTCTCTTCCTGCGCGATTTTCTCTCTATTTTTTTTCCCTTAAGATCCTTCATCAATCAAAGCCCAATCCTTGTCATGTAAGTATGATGTTAGTTTCATATGGTTAATTCGCTTTGAACTCGTTGATGTTAGTTTACTTTTGAGGTTAAAAATTTGTAAATCTGAACTTCGTGCGGAAGATCGCGTGCTTCGCATATTATGATTTCGCTTCGCGAAATATTAATATGCGAAGTCTATTGAAGGCTATGTATGCGTTTGTTATTCGCATATGGAATATTCGCGAAGTAGGCGAAGATATGGTGTTCCATCATTGGCTTCGCACACTTCGCATATTTTACGTATTTGCGAAGTATGCGAAGTAGGCGAAGATATGGTGTTCCATCATTGGCTTCGCATATTTTACGTATTTGCGAAGTATGCGAAGTCTGCGAATGTATTTGCGTAATATGCGAATTCGCATAATCGGATTACTACAAATTATGCGAAGTATGCGAAGTGTATGTTATTTCATGATGTTATTACATTCTGTTATCTCATTTCTTTTTTTTTTGTTTATTATTGACAGAAGAATGTCAGACCAGTTTGTGTTGTGTGTGATCATGTGGAATGGCCGGTGGAAAACAGTTGGTAAGACCACGACATACGATGGGGGCGAGAAGAAATTGCTGAAGCTGTCTCCGGGATTGAGCTTAGAAAGGCTGCAAGAGATAGTATACACTACTGCTCATGTTGATCCAATGTCATTTGATCTGCGTATGACTATGCAGTTAACTATCAGACGAAAGCAACTACCTGGGGCAGTAGTTCCGATTGTTGATTCAAGTGATGTTGAGTGTTTTTTAGATTATTGTCGGATGAAAACTGACGTTGTTACCCCACTATATGCTAATTTTGAGTCATGAACAATCCAACCGCGAGTCACGAAGGTAGAGAATGTTATTCATTCAAGTTGTGATGCCAATGCCACAGTTGTATTTGAAACAAATCCTGAAGTAGACAACACAACTGTTGAACGCCCCCCTCATAGGCCAGGAAAAGAACCAATCACTGAGTGCAATATTGCATCCCACACTCCTGGTATAGATGATATTAGCTCGAATCCGGTTTATCATCGGGAGGACCAGCTGTACGATGATGACATTTGGGGTCATGATCACACAGAGGAAACGGTAAATGATGGACAACCTACCCCTCCGAGACAATCGCATTGCGAAGCTGTTCCCCAAAGCAGGGTATTGGCAGAGAGTGTAGAAACAATAAGGAAGAGGAGTGATCCATTTCGATGGCTACCTGAGATCCATGATGCACCCAAATTTACTATTGAAGATAGTTCGTCGAAAGGGGTCGTCGGTTTAAAGGTACACGACATGTTCTCTAACAAACGAGAATTGCAGGCTGCACTAGGTAAATACGCAGTGAATAATAGGTTCGAATGGAAAGTGTACAAGTCTAACAAGTCCATGTTTGAGGTTAGATGTAGACATTCGGATGTATGTAAATGGCGTGCTAGAGGAATTGCGATATCCAATTCAAGTATGTTTAGGCTCCGAAGAATGGATACAATGGACAACCACACATGTTCTAGGGATCAAATGTTACCACATCACAGGCAAGCGGGGAAACGAGTGGCTGGCATGCTACTTTCAGCTAAATTTGATATCCAGGGTAGAGTGTTTAGACCAAAGGACATTGTGAAAGATTTTGAGACCCAATACAAAATAAACTTGTCGTATATGCAGGCTTGGAGAGCAAGGAATTGGGCGATAGAAGATGTGATGGGTTCACCGGAAGAGTCATACATGTTGTTACCAGACTACTGTGAGACGTTGAAAGCATGCAACCCAGGTACGGTAACACATATTCAAACCGACGATGCTGATCATTTTCAGTACTTCTTTATGGCGTTTGGTCCTTCACTTAGAGCTTTTAAAGAACACATTCGGCCTGTCATTTGCGTTGATGGAGCCTTCCTAAAAGGTAAGTATCCAGGACAATTGTACATTGCAGTTGGGAAAGATGGTAATAACCAGATTTATCCTATCGCTTTTGGGGTTGGACCAAATGAGAGCAACGAGGCTTGGAGTTGGTTCATGACGAAGCTGAAAGAATGTATTGGGGACATAGACAATTTTGCCATAATCTCGGATAGGCACAAAGGAATTGACTATGCTGTGAATTTAGTGTTTCCAAATGCAATACATGGATGTTGTTGTCACCATTTGAAAATGAACCTGCAGGCCAAATTCAGGTCAGTTAGAAAGATATGCGATGTGTATTGGGGAGCTGCTAAAGCTTACAGGGTTTCAGATTTTATTGAAGCATTCACTCGGCTATGTGAGCTACATGGCCCAGCAGCAGTATATCTAGAGCAAGCTGGTATCCAGAGATGGTCGCGTGCATATTTTCATACCCGTCGTTATAACATAATGACAACAAACATTGCTGAATCATGGAACGCTGTAATGGTTGAAGGAAGACGTTTGCCCATCACAATGTTGATAGAGTACATTAGAACTACTGTGCAACGATGGTTCTATGAAAGACAAACAGCGGCTGGTAAATATTTTATACGTTGTCATTTATGGTAATTTAGCTGATACATAAATACATTACCTTCATTTTCCATTTCCAGGAGCACGAGAACATTATCTGTCATTGGACGGTGAACGGAAGATGAAGAAACATGTTACTAAAGCTATACCATGTACATTCAGTGGAATAAACCAACACACATTTCAGATTGGGGACCGAGGGAAAGGGGGTATTGTTGACTTAAATGCAGGTACTTGCACGTGTAGGCAATGGCAACTTTCTCAATTTCCTTGTAAACATGTATGTAAAGTTGCATGTGAGAATCGACTAAGTAACGCATACCAATGGGTTGATAAATATTACACCAACAACGCAGTTAGATTAGCTTACGCAGAGTGCATCTACCCACTCGGACCCCAGACGGAGTGGACAAACTGTGCCCCTCCAAGGACTGTGCTTCCCCCTGTAAGAGGTTCTGCCCCAGTTGGAAGACCAAGAAGTCAGAACAGAAGACCGTCACAAGGTGAAAACCCATTGCCAATGATATGTAGCCGATGTGGGAATAGAGGGCATAATAGGTTGAATTGTGACCGACCGTTGCCAAATACAATTCAAACTCCCAGTACAATAGCAAGTTCACGAAGTTCTAGGACTTCGAACAATTGATGCAGTTTGAGCAAAATTTATCCTTATGTCTTGTGAGATTAATTATTGTAATGAATTTGGTTCTATCGAACTAAAGTGTGTTTTAGAACTAAAGTGTGTTTTAGAATGTTTGGTTGTATCGAACTATAGTGTGTTTTAGAATGTTTGGTTATGTCGACATAATGTGTGTTTTAGTTTGTGTAAGACACTTCGCGAATATATGGACAACTTCGCGAATCAATAGATATGCGAACTCGCGAATACACCAGTTTGCGGATCAGGACGTATGTCTGCGAAGTAGACGTTCGTGAATACACCACTTTGCGGATCAGGACGTGTGTTCGCGAAGCTGATATGATTCGCATAAGCAATGGTAGCTTCGCGAATATATGGATAACTTGGCGAATCAATAGATATGCGAACTCGCGAATACACCAGTTTGCGGATCAGGACGTATGTCTGCGAAGTAGACGTTCGCGAATACACCACTTTGCGGATCAGGACGTGTGTTCGCGAAGCTGATAAGATTCGCATAAGCAATGGTAGCTTCACGAATATGAATATTGCGAACTGGTATGCTTGCGAATTCAGTCATATGCGAATTGGCGAATGCAATGGGCACAAGATATAACTAAAGATCTATATAACAATATATAACAAAAGATCTATATAACAATACAAATTACTCAAAACGCATACAGTTTGCCATGGAAAATTTCAAGTACAACACGTAATCTAAGGAAATCTCCGTCATCTGGGTCTAATTCATGCAATTGTCGTCCAGCTATTAAAAGTTGAGAAAAAATGCACACCAGCATCTCACAATCGTTCGATGCTGTTCTCTGTTGTGGAGTGTCCGGTAGCCTAGTCCACCCTATCCAGTTGTCCTGATTTTGACCAGTCCACCCTATGGTTTTGCCAATAGCGTATGCAAGTACGGTCAGGGGCCTCTGGATTACTTGACCAAGCTTCTCCTCACTGTCATTAGAAAGACAACTATCATATATGTACATGTGCATATTCGTTGTATTTAGCACTCCTAATATCCAGTGGTTTCCTTTTATGTTGAATGGCATGAATATTCGCTTCAACCCCTTCCATGGTCTCATAAACATGTCATCTCTCCCATTGATAGTATTACACACGTGGCCCATATCTAGATTGTGTGACAACTGTATATATCCGGTGAATTGGCTATCACATGTAGTCCAGTCCGCATCTAAGCCATTCTCAAACGACTGGCGCCGCAACAGATACATGAATGCATCGATGTGCTAGTTAAAAAAGAAATATAGACATAAGTCAAACACATGCTTCACAAACATATGCATCACAAACAAACAAAACATAATATCTAAAAGCAATACCTCCCCGTCCCAATATTTTCCCGGTGTCTCAACTTATATGAACCACGGGATTTCCGGCTGCAGTGGTTCGGTCCCTTTAACGAGCCTTGATGATTTTTTGTTGCAAAAATTCCTCCACACCTCATACGTAGACACATCGTCCTTATCAATCCGGACTGACCATGACGTAGGTACAAGAGGTGCTCTAGGAACGGCGGGACTCTGTGATACGACAATATCCATGCACTGAGCCACCGTCTTAGTTCCCTTATTGGCTACCTTCTTAGTTCCCTTCGTAGCCAACTGCTTACACCTTTTTCTTTTCTTTTCCTCCGTGTACGGTGTTGTCACGTGCTGTGATCGCTTCCTTTGTCGCACCGCCCTTAACGGCTGAGGCTGATGCACATCATCTATCACGGCTTGTGTGTTCTCGCTTAAAGTGATAATTTCTTCCTGTCAAAACATAACGACCAACATCCTGTAAGGAACATATTTAAAAATAAATATAAATCTACGTGTATATAAACTATCATACCTTTTCAGGGAGCATCTCTTGTGGTTCCGTGTCATCACCGATTTCAATCACCTCCCCACACTGATCCTCCTTCCTCTCACCCTCTTCTTTCTTATCTTCTCCACACTGCTCTTCCTTCATCCCACCCTCTTCCTTCCTCTCACCCTCTTCTTTCTTATCTTCTCCACACTGCTCTTCCTTCATCCCACCCTCTTCCTTCCTCTCACCCTCTTCTTTCTTATCTTCTCCACAATGCTCTTCCTTCATCCCACCCTCTTCCTTCCTCTCACCCTCTTCCTTCTTATCTACTCCAGTCTGATCTTCTTTCCTATCCTGGTTTTCGTTCTTATTTTCATCTTCACTATGTTCCGCACCATGCTCTTCTACAACGTTCGCCTCCCCCACATCCCCAACAAATTCGAAGTTAGTATACATATCACATCCAAGACGCTCTCCCATCCGATCTGCCTTACTCACAGCCCGTAGATCCGCCATCAACTCCTCCTTCAACTCCACCCTCAACTCGTCCTTCAACTCCACCCTCAACTCTCCCTTTAACTCCACCTTCAACTCTGCCCTCAATTCCTCCCTGAACTCCGCCTTCAACTCTACCATCAACGCCTCCTTCAACTCCACTCTCTCTCGCCTATTAGACTCATTGAACTCCGATCTCATCTTCCGCTCGAATTCATTTGCCAATGAATCTTTAAGTTCCACCTTCAACATTTCAAATCTCTCCCGCATCCTTGCCTTCCTTTCTTCTTCCTCATTTTCCTGTATATTCACGTCATTCTTCTTCTTAGACCTCTTCTCGTTTCTAATTATGTCCTCTTCATCTATATAAACATACTCTTCGCTCTGGTTACCTACAGCATTCTCTTCCTCAATCTCTACAGCATTCTCTTCATCATTATGTACCTCATTCTCTTCCTCATTGTTCTCCTTTTCTTCACTTAGCTCAGACCCCTTATAAGGTGTGAATAACACATCAAGGTCAAGGTCTACAGCTTTCCCATCAAAATAATCCTTCATTGGCGCATACCAATCACACTTTGCCTCATCTTCCTCGATAACAAGTTCAGATGCTTGCACATCAGCTGACTGAAAACATGAAAAATCAAACCCAACTCCACAAGTACATGTTACTTACATCCAAAGCACACATTAAAATTATAGTATCAAGTATTATTATAATATTATTATAGTTAATACTATAATACTAGTTATTGAATTAAGAGAAAACCAATTAAAATTATTTTATTATGAGATGTAAATCAATGATTCTCGTATTTTTGGAAATAGGATTCTTATTTGATACTATTTCTAGTTCAACCATACAACACAAATATAAAAGAATCAACTATTTTCATACAAATTAATATATCGGCAACTGATCCCCAATTTTGCTGATACGCTTAAAACTGCCGTTAATATGCCTAAAACTTTTCGTAGTACACAAGGGTTTGCATTTTTTACTGCACAAATTCCCAGTAGCTTTAGTATTATGACATGCTTGGACGCATACATCAAAACAAGCCATGACTAGTCGCTCAATAGCTCTACTTTCTTCCTATGGCCATTCCCATGCCTCCCCGATATTCTTATTCATGCTTACAAATACCGCAATAGCAATTATTATAATAACTCCTTTATTCGCCATTAATCAAGATATTTGTGAAGAAGATGATTAATTTATAGATCAACTAAATTTTTGCTTTTTTGTTTCTAATTATGTTTTGAATGGATGCTTATAGAGGAGATATTTGATCTAGTATATATATACTTTTGTGAGTAACAATTTAAGGTTGTAAATATAGTTTTAACTTAATTCATAAAAGATGAATAGTTGCCCCTATTGTTGTTATAAGGGACAATTACAAAACTAGCACCTTTTTGGGAGTTAGTTTTCATTTCTAACACACTTTCAAAATCTCACCAAAACTAACACATTTCATTAACTAATTTCCAACCTTACCCTCATCTCTAACCTTTTAATAACGTTGTCTTCCCCCCATTTTTCTCTTTTCGTCCAGCGCGCTGTCTCTCTCTCTCTCTAAAGAACGAGATCAATTTACAGCTAACGATCAACAATCAATCCAACCCATAGTGTGTGCTTCAAGATTTTATACACAATCATGTAAGTTTTTCATGAATTTACAATATTTAAAGCTTCGTCCTATTCATTGTTGATGTATCGGTTTGTTTCTTTGAAACCCAATGTATATCGTTGTTGTCGTCTATTCATGCTATTACTGTTCGTGCAAAACCCTAAAGTCAGTGACATCAATGTAAGAAGATGCATTTGATTTGGAACTTCAATCTGCGATTTTCTCGACAGTGTCGATTATTGTCGATATGAATGTCGATACAAGATTCATATCGACATACAGGACTGTGTGATTTTCCATTCTAAAGCATAAAATTCAAACACAAAGCACATAAAACATAAAGATAATTTTTATATTATATATTAAAAAGAAAGAAAGAAATACATAAAACATTAAAAAACGAAAAAACAAAACAAAAACAAAAAAAAACACAATTATTGGTACTCAGGACCCATTAACACCTCAGCGTAGTCCTTCTTGGCCTTCGCCAAGTCCCGCTTGAGGCGCCTTACTGTCCTCCTGAGCCGCCTGTTTTGGGCCATGACTGACTCCAGAAGGTCAGAGGTCTCTTCTGCAGCCCAAGACATGGTTTGTGCCATGCCCCTCATGAACCTGACAATTTCGTCCGTGTCTCCATCACGGAAGGAGAGGACGAAAGAAGCCATGAGTTCTTCGAACTCAGGCATAGGATGAGGTGGTGGTGGTGGTGGTGGTGGCGACTGTGGTGATCCCGGTGGTGACGCTACCATTGTTTACAGATAAACTTGAGAACTGAAGAGTTTACTAGGAATGAATAATAAAGTATGAACAGGTAATGAGTCTATTTATAGATGAAGGAATTGTAATATGCATGGGGAATCTCAACAGACTATAGAGTGATATTCGAATAAGAGTGACATTCGAAGAAGAGTGAAAGTCAAATTAATCATTACCTGCATTTAATGCTCACTAATAGAGTATTCCAGAAAAACGTCTATTCATATTCCGTCGATATATGTCGATATGTAAGCCGTATCGACATTTATACCGATAATACTTTGCAGAGACGTGCCTATATCGACATATATCGACGTATTTAATGCTTAGCCTGATAGTCAAAGTCATCATTACATGCATTTAAGGCACCGCTTAACAGATCATTCTAGAAAAACGTCTATTCATATTCCGTCGATATACGTCGATATATGAGCCATATCGACGTATATGAGCCGATATGTGTCTATATGCAAGTTGCATCGACATATATCGGCATATCTCATAGTTTGAAGTGTGAATACCAATACTTATTTCGTTAACTTTCTCCGTTTAGTTACAATAATATACTAATATTATTTACTTATGTATTTATGGTAATGCAGAAATATGTCCACCCCGAATATTTGTCTGTGTATGGTTTCGTGGGATGGAGAATGGAAAAAAGAGGGGCCAATGGACACTATGATATACGTTGGTGGTCAATCTAAGGTGCTCCATTTTTCAACCCCAACTGATTACCAAACTTTGAGAGATAGAATTCACGCTTCCCTGAATGTTGATGCAACCTGTTTTGATATACAAATGGCAATGCACACAACATACGGTCCAAATAAACTTTTTGGACGATTAGCACAAATTGTGGATGACAGTGATATAGCTGGTTTCGTTGAGTTTTGTAGATGGAATAAACCCGATGTGATGCCATTATATGTGACTATGACTTCTAGAATCCATGTTGCGGAAGTAAGGCGACCAATGGTTGCTGAAGTGAGGCGTCAAAACGTTGCGGAAGTAAAACGACCAATTGGTGCAGAAGTAAGATGACCAACTGTTGGTGAATTCACTCCACAAAATGTTGCTGAAGCAGAGGCAACCAGAATAAGTTATTGTGTGCCTAACATCGAAATTGAGACTCGTGGTCCGGCAAAACATGTCATGAATCCATATACCCAATCTCCTCTTGGGCTAGACGATATTACATTGGATCAAGGATATGGTAATGGATGTGATAACGATGACCATGGATACGATAACGACTACAATGGATTTGACAATGATGATCACTCGATCTGGGGATGAGTGGAAGACCGCCTTCAAGACCAGAGATGGATTGTATGAGTGGTTAGTTATGCCATTCGGGATGACTAACGCCCCCAGTACTTTTATGAGGCTGATGAATCAGGTGCTTCGCCCGATGATTGGAAAATTTGTAGTTGTGTATTTTGATGACATCCTGATTCATAGCGAGACCTTGGTGGAGCACGTGGAGCATTTACGGATAGTGTTTGACCTGTTAAGGAAACACCAGTTATACGCCAACACTAAGAAGTGTGATTTCGTCATGGAAAGCCTGGTTTTCCTTGGGTTCGTGGTTAGTGGCGATGGGGTCCAAGTTGATGGGGAGAAGGTAAGAGCCATCCGAGAATGGCCCACTCCGAGGAATGTGGGGGATATCAGGAGTTTTCATGGGCTAGCAACATTTTATCGCCGATTCATCAAGAACTTCAGTGCTATAGTGGCCCCGTTGACGGAATGTTTGAAGAAGGGAAGGGGGTTCGAGTGGGCGGATGCCCAAGAGAAGAGCTTCGCCCTGATCAAGGAAAAGTTGAGTACAACGCCCGTGCTAGCGTATCCCAATTTTGATAAAATGTTCGAAGTTGAGTGTGATGCCAGTGGAGTTGGGATTGGTGGAGTCTTGATGCAAGAAAAGAGGCCCATCTTCCTAAAGGAAATGTGACTGCCAACCAGCTGGCTAAGGATTATGTACAGATGCACCAAGAGGTGAGATAGACTCTTGAGGAGAGAAATCAGAAATTAAAGGCTAAGGCGGATGAGCACCGTAGGGACCTACAGTTTGAAGTTGGGGATGAGGTTATGGTATATTTGGGCAAAGAGAGACTCACCAACGCCACAAGCAGCAAGCTTCAGCCTAGGAAATACGGGCCATATAAGGTCACCAAGAAGATCAATGCCAATGCCTATCATATAGCATTGCCGAATTGGCTCGGTAAAATATCACCAGCGTTCAACATCCGTGACCTTAGCCCGTGGAAGTCAGATGGTCCTTTGGAGTTCAACAAAGACGAATCAGTGCCGAGATCTTTTAAAGAATGAGAGAATGATGCAGACATCCTAACTGGCAGCACTGATCACGCGTGCTCTGGCGGATCCTCAGACATCAAACCCACGGAGGTTATACCGAGGAGGGCGGATCCCCAGCACATACGAGCGGGGCGGATCTAGGAGTACACAAAGAGGCGTATCAACATCTACCCTGGGCGGATCTCTAGGTTTACTTCCTCCCGAAGTAATTCACCAACAACCCTGACAATTCGTACCTGTACCATTGTACTGATTGTCGGGGCGTATCACCTATTTTACCCTTTTATGGATAACCTTATTAAAACCCTAGTAGGGGTAGTCCTTGTCTTTTATTATCATTAGGGGGGTGTATTTAAACCCTCATTTTGTAAGGATGAGACAACTTTATCAATCAAAAATCATTCTCTTTGAGAACCTAAGGTTTATACCTTGTTATTGGGATTCACTCCTTCTAGTTTAGCTAGAGAAGAACCTCTTTGCTGGTTTACGATTAAAACCTTCATTTATCGCTTTCAATCTGTATCAAACACATTATAATGTTTATATCTTTTGTAAATATTAACCTATCTTAGCTTTTAGAAACAGTTATAGTACAAAATAAAATGACCATTTTACTCTGTTATTTTCTGTCTGTCTGTTTGTGTCAAATATAACAGTTAAAACTCTAAAAAGAATAGACAGATGGTCCAAAATGTTAACAATAAAAAATGATAGGGAAATTTGTAATGTGGTTTTCAAAATAAGAGACTAAAAAATTATTTACCCTAATTTAATTTAATTGACTTGAAATTGTTTTTTGAATATGCTACCCACACTTTCTTTTAAAACAAAGTATATATACTTTGCTCTCTGATCCGTTGATTGAAAATAGAAAAATCCCATCCCTTACATCTAGTCAACTAATTTAATTGGCTACCTTTTATACCAGTTACCATTGAAAAGTATAACTGCCATCTCTCTAGTCTCTACGGATCCACTTGCTGGTTCAATTTATCTCTATTTTATTCTTTTGCATATCTGTTGTTCTTCAACTCATCAATTTTTGGAAGAAATTAAATCAAAATGCTTCAATTGCAAATTAAATAAAATGCTTTTATTGCAATTTTTGGGACAAAGGCTGAATCAATTTTGTAGTTTCATAGAGATATATTAGTGGCTTTGAAACTATAATTTACGTAAGGTTTTACTAAATTTACATAACCCTTTTACTTTAGGAAAAAAAATCCACAAACCTTGTGAAAATTAGAGTTTTACGAAACCTTTGAACTTTACGTAAATCTTTTATTTTTAGATATAGTTTACGTAAATCTTTTATTTTTAGATATAGTTTACGTATAGTTTGACTAAATTTACGTAAAACCTTGCGAAAATAGAGTTTTACGTAAAACCTATGAATTTTACGTAAAACCAGACATAATTTACGTAAGGTTTGACTAAATTTACGTAACCTTTTTACTTTAGGAGAAAAATCCACAAACCTTGTGAAACTTAGAGTTTTACGTAAAACGTTTGATCTTTACGTAAATAATTTATTTTTAGATATAATTTACGTATAGTTTGACTAAATTTACGTAACCTTTATTTTAGGAGAAAAAAATTCACAAACTTTGTGAAAATAGAGTTTTACGTAAAACCTATTTTTTTAGACATAATTTACGTAAGATTTGACTAAATTTACGTAACCTTTTTACTTTTGGAGAAAAATCCACAAACCTTTGAACTTTACGTAAATATTTTATTTTTAGATATAATTTACGTATAGTTTGACTAAATTTACGCAACCTTTTTATTTTAGGAGAAAAAAATTCACAAACCTTGTGAAAATAGAGTTTTACGTAAAACCTATAAATTTTACGTAAATTTTTTATTTTTAGACATAATTTACGTAAGGTTTGACTAAATTTACGTAACCTTATTATTTTAGGAGAAAAAATCCACAAACCTTGTGAAAATTAGAGTTTTACGTCAAACCTTTGAACTTTACGTAAATCTTTTATTTTTAGATATAATTTACGTATAGTTTGACTAAATTTACGTAACCTTTTTATTTTAGGAGAAAAAAATTCACAAACTTTGTGAAAATAGAATTTTACGTAAAACCTATGAATTTTACGTAAATCTTTTATTTTATCAGTCCCTATGTTAAATATCTAACATATTGTTTAGTTCCCATATTTTAATAATATATTGTTTAGTTCTTATTTTTTATTTTGATCAACAGTTTTGTCACTTAAATTTTTAAATTATTGAAACAGATTAGTCCCTATATAAGGAACTAAACTGTTAAATTGATCTAAAATTAAGGACTGCATAGTGTATTATTAACATATAATGACTAAATAATGCTTAGATTAAAATATAGGGACTCATATATTATTTACCTTGTAATTAATAATCTTTAAAATTTCCATAATTAAATATTACCTGCTATAGTAGGTTATCTTTTTTTATTAATTTTAATTAATATTATTTTTATTAATACATGTCTAAATATTATTGGATACTAAAACAAAGTAGGATTACTTTGTTATTCTATAATTAAAGTAATCATAGAATTTAGCATAAGTTAATAGTATGACCAGTTTCTAACTAATTGCAAAATCATAACAAAACTTCATATATGTATTTGTAATATAACTTGTTATTCTATAATTAAAGTAAACAACATTTTTTAATCGAAAATAAATAATTAAAGTAAATGATTTTTGGGAAAAGTACAAAAATAAACCAATGTTTGGTTGGAGGGGATAATGAGATGGAATAATGAGTTTGTTTGGTGGTTCATTTCATTTTAGAGAGAGAAAAATTAAGAGAGAAGAGAGAGAAATAAGAAAAAAAATAAGAAATTAAAGAGACGAAGAAGATGGTATAATTGATTTTTATTTTTTATTTTGGGGTTTGTTTGTAATAATTAGATAATAAGGTGAGTTAATTTATAAAATAAATAAATATAAGGATCAAATTAACTGTTTTTCATTTGACTTTTAACGCCGTTAGTCAATTTGGTATGTGTTTGCTAACGGAATGAACCTCAAGGTACCATTTAGTAAACTTTTAAACCACATGGGTGTTGTTCGAAAACAGGTGTAACCACAAGTTTTATTTTTGTACTTTTTCCATGATTTTTTAATCGAAAATAAATAAATAATTCGTTTACTTTAATCATAACACAAGTACATCCCGCCATCTGTTTTTAATTCCACAAATTAGTGAGGTTGTCAAGACTCAAACCCTCGACCGTTTGGTCCAAGAGGCTTTGATATCATGTCATGGAACTGTTTTAACCAATAGTTCAAGCCGATAGTTAATGAACAGTCGTAGATATTATATTAATCTCTGACACACCCCCACATGCAAACATCCATTGGGCTTGCAACGTACACAACACGGACTCATCATGCCATGTGTTTTTAATTACAAATTAATGAGGTTGCTAGGACTCGAACCCTCATGAAAGCAATTTAATCAAGGACTCAATCATATATCTTATATTAATATCTGACACAACCCCACCCATAAATGCTCACTGGACTTGCAGCGTGTATAACAGAACCGATTTAAATAAAAGCTCAAGCTAATAGTTAAGGCTCAACTATAAATATTATAGTAATCTCTGACAATTAATTTTTAAAAAACAATAAATAATTAGCTATTTTGTAGTTTGATTAGGGTTTCGTGTTTCTACAATATATATAATACTTCTCGTTTATCTTCGTCTTAATTAATAAAATTTTAATGTTTTTTTTTTTGGTAGAAAAATTTTAATGTTTTTAATTGCATACATTAAGTATCTTTTTAATTTTATATTTAACATAAATATCAACATTATCGAATTTTAATATTTTTATTACGTGAGCTAAATTTTCATGATAATTTTTATAATTTAATTTTTTAAACAAATACATTGAATTTCACAATTAACTGAAGAGAATTCAAAAACAGAAATAATAAAATCACAACAAATTGGATTAATAAATATTTGGATGAACTTAATGAACCATAGAAGAAGAATTTAAGGTCCGATGTGATCAATATTCTTAAAACAAATTTTCTTGCAATCAACAATTATCTCCCAATATATAAAAGAAGTGTGAGTTAAACTCTAACCACATGTATCGAATTATCATTAGAAAACCAAAAAATATGACGAACGCATCGAAGCAGAAATTCTGAAAACTGACCGAAATTTGGCATCAAGGTAATTTTTTAGATGAACTTTCTATCTATTTCGATGAGTCAAAAATCACTCTTATAAAAAAGACTATTGAAATAGTTTCAATTAATTCACTTAATAAAGAATTAATCTTATTTTTTCTTAAAAAGAGAATTAATCTTATTCAGGTTAATGTTTTACATAATTCATAATTAATATTAATGAGATTTTAATTCAATAACATCTTATATATATATATTGTTAAGGTACTCCCAAAGAGAAAATGAGTTTTTTTTGACACATCAATAATATTTAATGTTGATCTACCTTGTTCTTCAGACCCTAAGAGAGAACCAGTTGTATGCCAAATTCTCAAAATGTGAATTCTGGTTGGATAGTGTCGCATTTTTAGGGCATGTGGTATCCAAAGATGGGGTGAGCGTTGATCCGAAGAAGGTTGATGTTGTTCTTCATTGGCCAAGGCCTAGTTCAGTGTCGGAGATTCGGAGTTTTCTTGGGTTAGCGGGTTACTATCGACGTTTTATGCAAGACTTTTCTCGAATAGCTTCTCCTTTAACCAAGTTAACCCAGAAGAATGTGAAGTTTCAGTGGTCAGAAGCGTGTGAGAAGAGCTTTGAAGAATTGAAAGTTCGTTTGACTTCAGCACCAGTGTTAGCTCTTCCATCTGGATCGGGGGGCTACACAGTGTTTTGTGATGCTTCAAGGGTGGGTCTGGGTTGTGTATTGATGCAACATGGTCATGTGATTGCATATGCTTCTCGCCAATTAAAGCAGCACGAAAAGAATTATCCAACTCATGATTTAGAAATGGCAGCAGTGATCTTTGCCCTAAAGATATGGAGACATTACTTGTATGGGGAGACATGTGAGATTTTCATTGACCATAAAAGTCTCAAATACATCTTTGATCAGCGTGATTTGAATTTGAGGCAGAGAAGATGGGTGGAGTATCTCAAGGATTATGATTGCACAATTCAATACCATCCAGGGAAAGCAAACGTTGTAGCAGATGCTTTAAGTAGGAAATCTCTGGGTAGCTTAGCTCATCTTTCCGTAGTGAGGAGACCTTTGATTAGTGACATTCATGAATTGATTGATCAAGGAGTAAAAATTGAGGCAACTTCTGAAGCGTTAGTAGCTCATTTTCGTGTTAGACCTATTCTATTAGATAGAATCAAGGTAGCCCAACAAGAAGATCCTCAATTGTGTAAAGTTAGGGATGGTGTTTGTCAGGGTAAGGTTCATGAATTCGTGATTGGTGATGATGGAGTTCTTCGTTATGGGACTAGACTGTGTTCCTGATGTTGATGATTTAAAAAGGGAAATTTTGGAGGAAGCACACTGTTCAGCTTATACAGTTCATCCTGGTTCCACTAAGATGTATAGAGATTTAAGGGAGTTATACTGGTGGAGTGGAATAAAGAGAGATGTTGCAGACTTTGTTGCTAAATGCCTTACTTGTCAACAAGTCAAGGCAGAACATCAGAGACCGTCTGGGTTGCTCCAACCACTACCCATTCCTGAGTGGAAGTGGGAGAATATTGCTATGGACTTCGTGGTAGGATTGCCTCGCACTAGAGGAGGGTACGATTCCATTTGGGTGATAGTCGACCGTTTAACTAAGTCTGCTCATTTTCTTCATGTGAAGATAACTTATGATTTCTCTAAGCTTGCTCAGTTATACATTGATGAGATTGTTAGACTTCATGGAGTCCCAGTCTCTATTGTGTCGGATCGTGGTGCTCAATTCACTTCTCGATTCTAGAAGAAATTTCAAGAAGCACTTGGTACAAAACTTCAGTTTAGCACCGCTTTTCATCCTCAGACGGACGGTCAGTCAGAGAGGACTATTCAGACTTTAGAGGATATGCTTCGAGCTTGTATTTTTGATTTTGGCCAAAATTGGGATCATCATTTACCTTTGGTAGTGTTTGCTTATAACAACAGCTATCAAACTAGCATAGAGATGGCACCTTATGAAGCTTTGTATGGTCGTAAGTGTCGGTCGCCGATTTGTTGGGATGAGGTTGGAGAAAGGAGACTCACTAGACCCGAGTTGATACAGTTGACTTCAGACAAAGTTCGTATTGTTTAAGGAAACCCGATTTTTTGTTTTTTATTTCCTTTCCTACCAAAAAAAAATTAATATAAACTCTAAATTGTTTAAGGAAACCCATTAATACTAACCATAATTGTACTTATAAACTCTAATAATGTTATGAAAATGTATATAGCTTTGTTAAGAGTTTAGTAATTAATTTATACAATATTGTTAAATGTAATGTATTTATTAATATAAACTGTAAATTATTCGGAGATCTCTTAATATTTTTAGAATTATGCTTATAAACTCTAATAATTTTATAAATGTACATAGCTTTGTTAAGAATTTAATAGTTAAATTAAACAATATTGTTAAATGTAATTATTATATAAACCTTAACTTGTTAGAAAATCTCTTGTATTTTTTAGAATTATTGTTATAAACTCTAAAAATGTATATAGCTATGTTAGAAAAAAATTAGAATTATTTTTATAAACTGTAATAATGCTTACTTATAAGTTTTTTAGAATTATTCTTATAAACACTAAGTTAGGAAATTCTCTTAAATTAGAAACCTAAATATATTTGTATGTATTATTTTTGAGATTTTTATGTATATACTTATATAATGAGAACTTGATGGTATAATTTTAAAATTGATGTGGATTGTGATTTATTGTTAATATTATTTTTAATTTTTGCCTATAAACTCTAATAATAGTATATAAATGTTAGTTAAACAAAATTATAGTAACTAATATTTTAAAATGGTATAAAAATATGAGAAATTGGTATATGTAAAGTTATTGATATTTTATGCTTTATATATATATAATGAGAATTTTATACTATAATTTATCGGTTTTGATATATGCATCCCTTAGGGCTGCATATAAGCATTAAATACAATAGAATATTCTTTTGTATTTTCAAAATTTATATTTAGGCAAAAGCTAACGAGCGCCCCCGGGGCGCTAGATAAGAAAAATAATTGCCATTAATTAATACATTGAAAGAATAAAGAAAATGTTGTCATTATTGATCATTAATCATTTTTTTACTAATTGATCATTAATCATTTTTTTTGACTAATTAATCATTAATCATTTTTTTTACTAATTGATCATTAATTACTCTATTTTATTCTCACCATAATATCTCATTCCGTATATTTTCTATTCCCACCATTTCATCTTCCCTTAGAAATTTTATAATTTTAATTGAAAGAATAAATAAAATGGTTATTAATTCATTAGAAAAAAGATAATAAATTATAAAAGAATAAATAAACTTGAGTTTCTCATCACCCATTTCATCTTCCGTCAAGAAAAAAATCTCATTCCCTCCATAATATTTCCCACCATTTCACCTTTCTATTGCGTTAGCGGGCCCGTTATATTTATTAGGGGAATTTACAAAGAAATTTAAATCTTAAAAACTATCTACACTTTTGTCAATTAGTTATTTCAACTATATCAATCCTAATATTTTGACAGTTATTCCTCCGCTGCCACTTCAAAAGAAAAACCATTTAGGAAATTATTCTGACATTTATAGAATAAAAATTACACTTTTGATATATTAAAAATTAAATTATCAACATTAACAAAACAATAATATTATTATCATATATGATTTTCATGTAAAGAACCCTATTTATTATACATTGAACTTCTAAATACACTAAAATTCATTTAATGCAATCATAAATTCTTTTATATTTTCTATATCTGCATTAATTTTTTATTTTTTATTTTTTGAAAAGATATCTGCATTTATTATTTCAACAGGTTATTTGTAACTGTGTTAGTAACAAAATAAAAGTTACAAATAACATATCGAAATGATAATGTTTAAGTTTGACAGATAAAAGTTACACACAAAAAACTACAAACAACCCGTCAAAATACAATTAACTGCTTTATTTTATCGACGAACTTCTTTGGAATATCTGATGTGATAGTCAAATAACTGTCAAATCAGTAAGTTCAAATTTTTAGTTGTGTAAGGATAAAATCGAACATACTTGACATTGTTAGGAATAAAATTGTACAAATTCATAGTTACGGGTAAATCTGCACTGTTTCAAAAACGTTAGAAGTTCAATGTATAATAAATGCATGTTATTTGTAACTGTGTTATTTCGACGAGTTATTTGTAACTTTTATTCTGTTACTAACACAGTTACAAATAATCTGTCGAAATAATAAATGCAGATATCTTTTCAAAAAATAAAAAATAAAAAAGTAATACAGATATAGAAAATATAAAAGAATTTATGATTGCATTAAATGAATTTTGATGTATTTAAAAGTTCAATATATAATAAATATACATCTTGAAAATACAAAAGAATATTCTATTGTATTTAATGCCTATATGCAGCCCTAAGGGATGCATATATCAAAACCGTTTATAAAAATGATGTTTGTTGTGATTTTGTGCAGTTACTAACGTTACATATATTATAAATTTCGGCGCCAGTTGAGGTTGGTTAATTCTATGAAGTAGATATTATAATTTGAATATTTTTGAGTTTATTATTGATATGAAGTACATATTTGAACTGTGAAAATGTGATTGAAGTTGTATTATTGATATGAAGTGTGATATTTGAGAATGAAATTGAAGTAGATATTATAATTTGAAATTTTTTTCAGTTTATTATTGGTATGAAGTTTATATTTCAACTGTGTAACTAGATATTTATTATTTATATATATATAGGGGTGAGATCCAGTGCGACCAGGGGTCTAGGTGTGGCAATGAGTTTATTGTGTGACATAACAAAACTACATAGTTTTGGCAAAAAAATCCAATAAAAAAACATGCGTCCTTCCTCCCTCAGACAAAAAACGTGCGAATCAAAGATTATTCTTCACCATTCTCGATCGATTTTCTTCTCCTCACCAGAAACTTCGATCGATTTCTACAGATTAATCTCCGATTTCCTTCTCCTCACCATTATCGAACGATTTTCTTCTCTTCACCGTTATTGATCGATTTTCTTCTCCTCTGAATTAACAATCGATTTTCTTCTCCTCACCATTATTTATTCTCGATCGATTTCTGATCTGTATTCACATTAAATATGAAATCCGAACACCAAGACATGGAATCTGAAGACCAGAATCAGTCCAATACGACACAAAGAACATCATCTTCAGGTATTTTGATCGATTTTCTTCTCCTCTGAATTATCGATCGATTTTCTTCTACTCATCATTATTGATCGATTCTATTGTCGACCATTATTAATAATAGTTGTTCTTAATTCTGTTGACAATAATTATTAATTCTTGGAAATATTGAAATCTGTTTACACTAATTATTCAAAAAGATTGTAGTCTGAATTCTAACAAATTGTACCACTTGTTCCATGTAATTATATTATTTGTTCCAACTAAATGTATGATTTGTTCCGAGTGAATGTACCATTTGTTCCGAGCGAATGTACCATTTGTTTTAAGAACATGTTTGTCCTAGTCTCAATTTTCTTACCTGTTTTGTAGATTTGCTTTATAATATTCTGTTCGTAATTCTTGGAAATATTGAAATCTGTTTACACTAATTATTCAAATCGAATTCTAACAAATTTTACCACTTGTTCCATGTAATTATATTATTTGTTCCAACTAAATGTATTGTTTGTTCTAACTAAATGTACCATTTGTTCCCAGTGAATGTACCATTTGTTCCGAGCGAATGTACCATTTGTTTCAAGAACATGTTTGTCCTAATCTCAATTTTCTTACATGTTTTGTAGATTTGCTTTCACCTAGTCACTCTTGTACTGCAATTGTAACTTACACACCAGAAGTAATTACAAGATTCACTTCTAATCAATGTTTTAAAAACCGGACCGGATATCGAACCGTTGTGACAAAGGGTTCAGGGGTCAATGGGTTCAACCGGTTGACTCGGATTGGTTGAACCGGATGACGTCATAGATTATATATATATATATAATAAAATTCTAATAAAGTAAATATGACCCAAATATATAAATAATCAACATTACAATAATTTCTAAGCCATATGTATGTACTAAGTAATAAAAAATTTCTATGCCATGATACTGTTTGTTTTTAAATTTTAACCTAAAAAGAAAAAAAAAGGCCTAAGCAATAGTAATTGTAATTTGAAACAAGGATATAATTGTAATTTGAAACAAGAATATAGATAGGCGTACAAATTTTGAAACTAGGAAATTTGAAACTACAAGTAGTAATTAATATTAAAAAAATAATAAAAAAAAGAATCTTGGACTGGTAGATAGGGCATGTAGGCGTACAAATGAAAAAAATTCAAAACATATACAATCCCACATCGCTTTTTGGAGAACACAGCAAAGAGAAGGTCTTCTATAAATAGTGTCGGCGTATTAGAATTTTATAATTTTTTTTACACAAACCGGGGTGAAACCGGTTCACCGGGTTGATCCCGGTTCGCCGGTTTCACCCGGTTTATATGGGGTCACTAGCAGTGACCCCAAAGTACAATAACCGGATCGGATGTCTGGCCGGTTCGCGGTTGAACGGGTTCAACCGTCCGGGCCGATCCGGTTTTTAAAACCATGGTTCTAATGGATCAAAATTATGATTGCCTACTTGTTTAAATGAATTAAAACATGCTCTTGGAATGACATTTGAGAATTAATAAAGCTCATGAATTCTACAAGTCATAGGCATATGCTGCTGGATTTAATAGTAGGGTATCAACATCAAGAAAGAAACATGGTGTTATAAAAGAACAATTTTTGTATGCAATAAAGAAGGTTACAAATATCAAAGACAAACAGCGACATCCAGTGATAAAAAAACCCAGAAAAAGGACACTTAGTCGTGTAGGATGCAGTGCTAGAATGATTATCAAACTTTCTGACAAGGGAATCTATGAAGTGACACAATTTAAAGAAGAACATAATCATATTCTTTACACTCCAGGTTGTATACAATATCAAAAAGAGGGCATGAAGATGAAACCTTCTACTAAAAAAGATGGTAGTTAATAATGCAAAGGTAAACCATCTTCTTCATAATAGTTACTGCATTATAAATACTAAAATGTTTAGTTATAGAATATTTATCATTTCATCTAAAAAAAGTGTTCTGATTTGATTAAATAGATGAATGTTCGTCCTCTGAAAACTTATAGACAAGCAAAGGAACTTTATGGAGGATATAAAAATATTGGTGCATCGAAGATAGATTTTAAGAACTTCCAGAGAGACCTGAAAGCCTATATTAAGGATTCAGATGCATAAATGTTCGTAGATAATTTTGAGAGAAAAAAGGAGCTATGGTGTAACACCCTAGACGTATAATAATTTTTTTTTTTTACTAAAACTATTCGTTAGATAAAAGCATATATTAACAACCTATACTCGTAGGTATATCAAACATATACACGTTAATATATATACACACACACACACACACACACACACATATATATATATATATATATCTTTATACATACAGTCTACAAACTTGTATAGTCCAGAAGTTTACTTATACTACATGCTTGTGAGGAGAGGAGAGAGAATGAGATGGAATCCAGCAGACCGACCTTTGATCCATGCTATCTACAATATCTGAACTTTCTAGAAACTCTTATTCGTCTACTTCATCAACCAACTGAAAAATTTAGCGATTTATATGAGTCGCCACTCAGTGAATATAAACAATCAATGAATTATAAATCACATACACATACACACGTACAAATTCATGCATATGCAAATGCTAAGCCTTTTTATTAATTTTGTTGTGACACCACCAGCTAGACACTTGCCGGGATCAAGTAGCAGGTAAACGGTAACACATGTATTGCTGTGCAGCCTTGTAATTTCATAATTCGACCTTTCGGCCCATGTAATCAAGTAGTCCATGTAAATGACCATATAGGCCCAAGTAGTTCATATATCTGACCATATAGGTCCAAGTAGTCCATATAATCAAGTAGTCATAAGTGTCTAGACTGGTACGCCACAACGCCATTTACGTTTTATGCAACATGTGCACATACTTTGCATTTAAGTCATTCCATCACAAGTAATTAAATCAAGTATCAATTCACATCAAACATAGCAAGACAATTCACAATATCACAAAATATAAATTAATATCAACATTTCAATCACAACTTCAAAAGACAAAAATTCATATCATGTTTATACTCACAACTAAGCCGCTAGCTTCCTTAACGGCGACTTGTACCTTCCTCCGGAATATCTTCAAAGTTTTGAGTACCTTTCTCTTCTTCTACCACTTCATCTTCATCTTCTTCTCTTTTCTTCACTTTCTCTCTCTTAAAAGTGTTTCTCTCTCTCAATTTTCTGGAGAATTCCAGATTAGAATGGATTAAATAAACCTTCCACAAGGTTATCTTATGGGTTTGAGTAAAATCCCACATCTATCCCTATGTAATTGTCTTTTTTACACTCCCCACTATCTTATTATTATTATTATTATTATTATTAGATCTGAAATTATATTTATTATTTAAATTATAAATTTAGCAAATTACACTTTAGTCCTTATACTTTTAAGATTATTCAATTTAGTCCCTATACTTTTAAGACACACTTAAACATCTATTTCATATACTTTCACTTATCATAATATTAGTATCTACATAAATTATCATGTATTCAATGACATTAATGACATGTAAAAATGCAAATATTATTTTCTAATGTACCCTAATAAGGTCATGTAATGCATATGCCTATATGAAATGAAATGCACCAAATTGAGATGTTACATATGGAGTGCCTTATTTTTCGAATTTGAAGTAGATGAAGACAACAGACTATGTAGAGCTTTATGGGCAGACCCTGAATGTATCAAAAACTACACTCTTATAATAATCTTTGACATAAAATTATTGTTTTCTTCCCTTCATATGCTGTTGTTCCAATAGAAAACTTATGTTGTTCCAACACAATAGTCATGTTGTTCCAATAGAAAAATTATTTTTATACTACACTGAACAGGTATAATATGATATTTGGGCCATTTACTGGGGTTGACAACCACAAAAAATGTATTACATTTGCGGTTTGTTTCGTGGCTAATGAAGATATTGCATCATTTGAGTGGGTGTTTAAAACGTTTCTCAAAGCCATGGAAAACAATGAGCCAACATGCTTGATAATAGACCAAGATCCAACAATGATAGTTGCAATAAAAAAATGTTTTCCAAAAAACAGAACACGGATTTTGCATGTGGCACATTATGAAGAAGATGTCAGACAAAATAGGTACGAAAGATCATTCTATGCCCTTTATTTTCTATAATACCATTCAATACTTAAAATGTTCCAACAGAGTACATGTGTTGTTCCATACGTATACATAAATTGTTCCATAAGTTCAATTTCTTCTAAACTCTTTTGTTACTAATACAGGATGACAAATAATGCAAGAAACAAATTTTATCGCAAAGACAAATTCATGTATGTGGAGTGTCGAATTGGAACCAGAAGAGTTTGAGCCAAAATGGATGGAAATTATGTTGGAATTCAATTTAGAAGAACATGGATGGCTGAAACACATGTATGATATCAGATCAATATGGATACCTGCTTATTTCAGAGACTCATTCCTAGCGGGCTTAATAAGAACAACCCCAAGGTCAGAAAGTGAAAATCACTTCTTCACTTCTTTCACAAAAAGTCATTTAACTCTTGTTGAGTTCCTTCTCTAGTTTGAGGGTGAAATGGAAGCACAAAGACATGCACAAGGTAAAAATGACAGTGATTCCAAACACTCAAAACCTGTGTGTAAAACACCAATTCCTATTGAAAAGCATGGATCAGAAGTA
Organism: Euphorbia lathyris; assembly: GCF_963576675.1. NCBI lineage: Eukaryota > Viridiplantae > Streptophyta > Magnoliopsida > Malpighiales > Euphorbiaceae > Euphorbia > Euphorbia lathyris. Next base: position 84,840,428 of record NC_088913.1, read on the forward strand.
TTTACAACAACAATTTTTTTATGAATTTAAAAAACAAGTGCTTGATGCTTCCTTTAACTATGGAGTTGATGATATACATAAATACAATGAAAAATGCAGAATCATTGTCAAGGAAAAAAGTAAAACAACAACATATCAGGTTGTTTATAATACAAACAACAGTGACACAACATGTTCATGCGAGATGTTCAATAGAGGAGGAATTCCTTGTAGACATATGGTGTTCGTGTGGAAGGATAGAATGTTGGACAGAATTCCTCATCAGTATGTTCTGAACAGATGGAAAATCTTGCCAGAGATAACATTGCAGAATAATGTTATAGAAGAATGTGCTCGAACAATGGATAGGAAAATAACATTGAATAACTTGTGGTTTGAGATTCACATGTCTGTGTGTTTGGCTGAAGGTGATGAAGAGGACCTCACTAATCTTCAAGAAACATTAAAGCATTGAGGACAGATTTGGAAGCAAAGAAGAGAAAGAACAACGTCAACAATTCTAGTAAAATACAAGACATAGAGATGTTGGTTGGAACAAGTCGGCCCTCTGAAGTTGTAATCAAAGAACCTAAAGTTTCAAAAAACAAAGGAACTGGGATTCATATTACAAACAGTGAGAAAAGATTGAAGGGAGAAAAAGAGAAAGCAATTGAACAAACACAGAAAAAGCAAAGGATGTGCAAATGTTGTAATCAATTGTGCCACCATGATATTAGAAACTGCCCAAAAAACGAAAGGAATAATGTAAGTTTACCAGCTTGGAACAACGTGTTTTATCATTTGGAACAACTTGTATTCTCATTTGGAACAACTCATCATGAAAAAGAGTAATATGTAATTAAAAATTTATGTCATCACGTAATCATGAAAAAAAGAAATATATAATTAAAGTAGAAATTCATAACAACCGATGTTAATAATTAAAAAAACAAAATACATAATTAAAAAAATTAACAGAACCAGGACCTAAAACATCATTGTTGTATTGTCTATTTTTTTTCTTCAGTTTTTTCTTCTCTTCCTTCAGTTCCTCCTTCAGATCCTCTTTCTGTTCTTCTGCTTTCTCAATGTAAGATACCATTGAGTCACAGAAGAAAAACACGAATGCCTTCATTCCGTTCACTTTCCTTATCATCTCATCAGCATCCCTCTCGTGAAAAGCATCATGCATGTCTTGAATTACTTGAAGAAACTTGGAAGGAGTTTTCAGTTGTGGCTGTGGCGGTGGTTGTTCTGGTGGAGAAGGAGATCTCTTTCTCTTCCCTGAACTTGAACTACTTCCTAACATTTTTTCTGAAAGTACAAACAAGAGAGAAAAGAATAATATTTATAGAAGACATGCTATACACAACACGCATAAATAATCAGTTATTGGGAATCTCAACAGTTTTAAATGATTGAACCTCTTCATCTTCTATTTTTTATTATATCGAACACACACACCTTTCCATTCCAATAAATATTTATTGGGAATTTCAGCAGTCTTAAATTATTAAGTCTCTTTAAATTCTATTTTTTCATCAGTCTTAAGTTATTGAGTCTCTTTAATTCAAATTCTATTTTTTTTAATGTACACTAAAGTAAATCTATATTCATTTTCTCAACAATGACAACTTTAATGATACATATAGCATGCATTATTTATATTCAAACAGTGATTAATATTTCATTTGATTTTCTATTTTATAGGATGAAGCCTCAAAATTTTTTTTTATGGAAAGGTTGGGACGAGTGTATTTGATCCACGGACATCCCAGCCAGGCTGGCACCCCTAGGACAAAACACACAAACCCAAAACTATATATAAAAAATGAAAGAATGTTTTACATCAAAATTAAAGAGAGGGGGGAGGAGAAGAAAGAATAAAAAGTGCTAAGAAAAACGATAATTTACAACCGAAGCAATATCATCAAGAACAAATCTCTGATAGAAATCGGGAGCCGAATGCCACCATAGGCTGCAATTCGCTGTTACTGCGTGACGAGCAAGCGCGTCAACAGTCCTATTTCCCTCCCTGAAGATGTGGGAAATTTTGATTTCCATTCCCGAGCACTGATGGAGACAATTCAACCATTGTTGGTGGATCGACTAGGGGACCTGATCAGACCTGTTGCGCATAAGCTGAACCACGAGCGCCGAATCAGACTCGACCCAAAGATGAAACCAACCGCGCATCCTGGCAATATCAACTGCATAAATAACCGCCTGTATTTCCGCGTAAGGTGCAGGAGTAGAACCCAACGGGATGGCGAAATAGCCTTTTGGGAAGCCTCTAAAATTTCGAAAAATTCCTCCTGAACCAGCAGCAATCGGCGAACCACTCGCGGAGCCATTTGTGTTTACCTTCGTCCAATTCGGAGGCGGGGGAAGCCAACGAACAACAATGATGTTAGGGGCAGGCGGAGGCCGGGGCCGGATATGATGGTATCGAAGCACCTGAGCATCATAAGCACTAGAGCAGTGCCCCAAATACAGAAAACCAGATTTACGAATGTGGCAGGTCAGCTTAATGACAGATCTTTGGATTGAAGGCAGCTCAGACTCAAAGCATGTTAAGTATCTCGTTCTCCAGATTAACCAGAAACAACTGATCGCAACCGCTTGCCATAGGCGGTAAACCTGTTTGCCAAATTTCATATGCATGAGCTGATTAAAAAAGGAGCTAGTATTACCCGTGAGGTCTAGTCTGACGCCAAAGACGAAACTGAGATGATGCCAAAGTGCAGTAGCGAAGTGGCATGAGGCAAACAGGTGCGTTGTGGTCTCTGCGTTTTCCAGACAAAGATAACAGAAAGAGGCGAGCATGAATCCGCAGGCCTGCAAATTCTCATGGTTTGGTAGGTGGTTGTTTAACACCCTCCAGTAGAGAAGCGATCTTGACGGAGGGATATGAGCTCCCCAAATAAATTTGTGTGAGTCAGAAGCTGGAGTATGTGATTGCAGTGACTCGGAGAAAGTCCCAAATTCAGCAGGTTCCCAAATACAAAGGTCAAAATCATCCATACCTCTTTTTATACGTCTGATATTGTCTTGGACGTGATCCGGAAAGATGTCCAAGTTTATCCCATCATCACCGTTGAGATAGTTTTCCACACTGCTGACCAGAAATTTTCGACTAGCCCTTGGGAGGTGAAGTTGATCCGCAATAACTGGTTTAATCCATGGCCCCAACCAAAAATTCATATGTGATACTTTCCCAATCCACCACCTAACCCGAGATTGAATAACCCCAAACATAGACTTGCAAGAGGTCCAAACCGAGGAAGAACTGATCAATTTTGGACTGCCAGTGCTGTTCAGGAATCGGGCTTGCAGAAGCGTGGAAATGAAGGACCTTCCCTGAATGAGCTCCCATGCCAACTTTCCGATAAGAGCAGAGTTGAAGTTGTGGAGCTACTTAATAGTTATACTTTTTTTGGATTCAATCGAGCTGGTCCAGAAGAAATTTCTGATACAACGGTTTATTTTCTTCAGCAGTTTCGCGAGCCACTTGTAGACTGTAAAGGCATGTACTAGGACACATGTAAAAGCGGATTTAATTAATGTCAAGCGCCCCGCCATTGACAATGTTGAGCCTTTCCAGTTGCTGAATTGAGATATAAATCTATCTGTCATGCCAAGCAGAGAACTGGACTTGGGAGACCCCGTGAATAACGGAACTCCTAAATACTGAAAAGGTATAACCACTTGCCGAATGCCAAGAATACCTGCTAGCCTAGTGCGTCTTCTGATCGTGACACCATGGCTGAAAAAACCCGAGGACTTGTCCCAATTGATGGTTTGACCAGAAATATCCCCAAATAACTGGAAGCAGTTTCTAATGGTCTGCATATTAGCAATAGAAGCTTTCGCAAAAAGTAGCATGTCGTCCGCATAAAGCAGGTGAGAGGGGAAAGCTGCCCCTTTAGTGTAAGCCATTGGAGTAAAGAGACCTTCCAATTCCAATTTATCCAACCATCTCGTGAGAAAGTCCTCCGCAATGCCAAATAGTATTGGGGAGATAGGGTCCCCCTGTCTAACCCCTCTAGAGCAATTCAAGAACCCTTTAGATTCTCCATTGATAAGAATAGAGATCCGCGCAGAGGAGAGAATGTTCAGAATCCAGTCCCGAAACTTGAGCGAGAAACCAAAAGCTTCCATAACCGTGAGTAGGAAGTTCCAGTCTAGGGTATCAAAAGCTTTTCTGATGTCAATTTTGAGGGCCATATTCCCGCCAAAGCAACTTTTATTCTGTAATAACCTGACCTAGATTATATTATTACTTGACACTCAATTAAAATATTTTATGCATATAGTTTTTTTTGTTTATTTGAGTTAAAGTTTTATTATGTCTTTAAATAATTGATATTTCAAATAGTATATATATTTTTTTTTCTGTCCTTTTAAAATCCTAATTCAATTCCACCGCTACCCCTCTTCGAAACCTACATATATATATATATATATGACTTTAGAGAATTGATTGCTCTCCATTCTTTCATAACAAAATATAAGTAAGTGTTCATGAATTTTAGTTTATTTTATTGTAGGGACATCATCATTACATCTATTAATATTTTGATAATTACCACTTTCAATCTTATCTTTTTCAACCCATTATAATTCTTGTTCCATCTCTTACCCACTAGACTTATTTGTTCACCTGATACAAACAAAACTTTACCAGACCATTACCTTTAGCTTGTTCTCTACACCACTTTCTTATTCCAATATTATATTGCTATATAAACCTATTTATTAACCTTGTTTACTTTTTGTTATAGAATTTTTGGCTCTAATCTAAAACTTTAAGCAAATCCTATGAATTTTATAGATTTTATGTTGTTTTAAGTTTTCTGAGTTTTGGCAAACCTTGTTGTTTTTTTTTTGTCTAACTTTGTTCATAAACTATTTATAAAATACATATATTCTTTACAATTATATTTTTTTCTGATAATTTGTAAAATGTTATATTATAGCCCCCCCCCCCCCCCCCCCCTAAAATGATAATTATCCCCATTAGTTTATATTTGATTAAGATTAGTTCACTCATTTACCATTGTTACTGAACCAATAGGAAATTCTGATATTCTTCCCGTTGATTGAGAGACAAGCTGTCGGGGTTGGATTTTTACTTAAATTCCAGGTGAGTGGTAATTATAGTACATGACGCTATTTGGTTGAATTATCTGTAATAATCCCAATTTTTATCGGATTTGAAATGAAATACTTAAATTATGTATATTTATATATATATATAAGTATTTACATATATATTTTTTATATTATTATATATATATATATATAATATTTGTTTTACTTTACAAATTCTAAACTTAAACTATTTTCCACTTTCACTTTAAAGAAAAGAAAGAAGAAAAAAACTGTTTGAAACATAGCCGCCGTCGTCGTCCATCGAGGGTGGGAGTCGAGCACCTGCAGAATTTGATTTTTATTATCTTCCACTCCCTTGCTCTCTCCAATTTTTCTCTGGTAGGTGTTCCTATTTTATGGTTATATAGAAAAATTTAATTAATTGAAACCCTTAAGTTGGATTTTGATTTTGGGTTCAATCTGTGTGGTTTCTCCAATAAGAGTTGTAGACATGTCCCAATAACTTCTTCCTCCCTAATTTAATAAGTAAAGATATCCTATAATATTGAATTATTTATTTATTTATTTATATAAACATATATGTATATCATTTTTTTTGGATGGTTTTCAAAGTCCATGAAAGAAAAAGCTTCTTTCCATACAAAACCCACCATGTGGAATATGATAGAAATTGATGTTAATTACCACTTTCTTTTTCTACATTCTTTATTATTGTTATGGTTTGGTTTAAAATATTAAAAGGACTAAGTTTTAATGTTAGTTAGATTAATACTTCCTAATTCAATTTTTCCAGGAAACCCAAAATAGATATGTTTAGCAGTTTAAGTATATTGTTTCGATTCCTTCTCTTTTCTTTCTAAACCAAATATTAACCCCCATTAATTTAGATTGGATCCTAATTTTAGATCAATTTAGTAATGTTTTTCCCCACTTGAATTCATAGGATATAACAATATTCCATCGGACGATTGAGTGGCAAGCTATCGGGATTCTTAGATATATCATTCGTTTGGATATCAGGTGAGTGGTAATTATAGTACATGACGCTATTTGGTTGAATTATCGGACTTGAAACTTGAAGCTGTTTATCAAAAATTGGCATTTGAATATAGATTTTGTTTTATATCGTATATCTTGAACTTTACGTTTACTAAATATCCTTAGTGTTATAGAGCGTATATTCTGGGAACAGGCCTTAATAATTGATTTGTTTTATTATCAGTTTCAAAGAAGTTATTAAAAATTGATTTGATATGATCTGTATTTTCTGACACGCGATTCATCGCGGTTATTACCTTTATTTTAGAAATCTGATTTATATATATATCCTATATGTTTTTTTTCAAACTGTCACAAGTGCTCAGTATATCTGTATCTGTTATCTGGCCTCACACCGATCTTCATAACATTAGGTCTTTGCATCTGTCCTTGAGTCAGGTTGTTAGTTGTTAGTTTGTCGTCAGTTGTGTCAACATTAGAATCATGCATAAGATCGGTGAAGGCAAATATCTGTTATCTGTATCTGTTATTGGTAGCGCGCTTACCATTTATCTGGCCCTGGTGGTGTGCAGTATCACCGCTCTGTTACACTGTACCATGTGTTTTAAAGCTTCTGTCTTATTTCTGATTATCCTAATAATTGATATTTTGAAAGGTTTCAGTATTATGTTTCACAATTGATTATCAGCATTTTGAATTGATTATTGTATATTGACCTTTTAGTTTAATTGATTTTGAAATACTATATTTTGAACTATATTTGTCATAATTTAAAAGTAACAGCCTGCCTGCCTGTTCCCTTTCTGTTGTGTGCTATAGCTACTGCTCACTGAGGTTTTCGCTCGTATAGACGAAAATCTCATACCACGTTGAATCTTTCTTTTTCAGATTAAGGTCCCTGTTCGTGAGATAACCCTTGGATTGATGTTGAAGGAGATTGATTAAGAATTTAGCTTTATTTTATTCTTTAGAGAACTTTGATTATTGAGGTTTAGACTTGCACATTTGATTCCTTTAAGGTTTATTGATGTAATTGAGATGAGTTTGATATTCTGCTAATAAACTTTGAAATTTTCAATTGTTCAGAATTAAGGCTAGCATAGATTAAAGTTAGTTTAATTTATGCGCCGGTCATGGCCTGGGTTGGGTCGTGACAAATGTGGTATCAGAGCCGACTCTCCACGTACGATGTGTGGTTTGGGGACGAACCAGGCGGAAGCTGGTGGGCCTGTAACGACCAGGTCCGGAGTGGGTGGCGCCGGGGTAAGAAGGCCTGAGCAAGGAGCGGCCCTAAGGGATGGCGATGGGGGCAGGAATGAACTGAATCCCACATCGGAAATGGAGAGAGAGTGATTGGGGCTTATTAGTAAGATGAGAATCCAATACATGTAGACGTGTTTTAAAGCCGTGAGACCCAATGTGTTGGAATTGGGCCAAAACGGACAATATCTACATGGTATTGGATCAGGGTGTTACAAAAGTAAGGCATTACATCAGAGACCGTCTCGGTTGCTCCAACCATTACCCATTCCTGAGTGGAAGTGGGAGAATATTGCTATGGACTTTGTGGTAGGATTGCCTCGTACTAGGGGAGGGTACGATTCCATTTGGGTGATAGTCGACCATTTAACTAAGTCAGCTCATTTTCTTCATGTGAAGACAACCTATGATTTCTCTAAGCTTGCTCAGTTATACATTGATGAGATTGTTAGACTTCATGGAGTTCCAGTCTCTATCGTGTCAGATCGTGGTGCTCAATTTACTTCTCGATTCTGGAAGAAATTTCAAGAAGCGCTAGGTACAAGACTCCAGTTTAGCACCACTTTTCATCCTCAGACGGACGGACAGTCAGAGAGGACTATTCAGACTCTAGAGGATATGCTTCGAGCTTGTATCTTTGATTTTGGTCAAAATTAGGATCACCATTTACCTTTGGTAGAGTTTGCCTATAACAATAGTTATCAAGCTAGAATTGAGATGGCACCTTATGAAGCTTTATATGGTCGTAAGTGTCGGTTGCCGATTTGTTGGGATGAGGTTGGAGAAAGGAGACTCACTAGACCCGAGTTGATACAGTTGACTTCAGACAAAGTTCGAGTTATCCGTGAGAGACTATTGACAGCTCAAAGTAGGCAAAAGAGTTACGTTGATCCAAGGCGCAAGAATGTAGAATTTCAGATCGGCGATCATGTGTTTTTGAAAGTCTCTCCGATGAAAGGAATCATGCGGTTTGACAAGAAAGGAAAATTGAGTCCGCGTTATGTAGGTCTATTTGAGATTCTTGAAAGGATTGGTGCAGTTGCATATCGGTTAGCTCTTCCACCTGATTTCTCTAAGGTTCACCCTGTATTCCATATATCGATGCTTAGGAAATATATTCCAGATACTTCCCATGTTTTGAAACCTCAAACTATACAAGTTAGAGATGATCTGTCATATGAGTAGCAGCCTATAAGGATATTAGACAGTAAAGTTCGGAAGTTGCGTTCAAAAGAGATTCCTTTAGTTAAAGTTCTTTGGCAAAACCATTCTAGTAGTGAAGCCACTTGGGAGATTGAATCTGAAATGCGAATCAGATATCCTCATTTATTCGATATTCTAGGTTAGTGTCCTTGTAATTTAAATTCGGGGATCGAATTTCTCTTAGGGGGGAAGAATGTAATAATCCCAATTTTTATCGGATTTGAAATGAAATACTTAAATTATATATATATATATATAAGTATTTACATATATATTTTTTTATATTATTATATATATATATATAATATTTGTTTTACTTTACCAATTCTAAACCTAAACTATTTTCCACTTTCACTTTAAAGAAAAGAAAGAAAGAAAAACTGTTTGAAACATAGCCGCCGTCGTCGTCTATCGAGGGTGGGAGTCGAGCACCTGCAGAATTTGGTTTTTATTATCTTCCATTCCCTTGCTCTCTCCAATTTTTCTCTGGTAGGTGTTCCTATTTTATGGTTATATAGGAAAATTTAATTAATTGAAACCCTTAAGTTGGATTTTGATTTTGGGTTCAATCTGTGTGGTTTCTCCAATAAGAGTTGTAGACATGTCCCAATAACTTCTTCCTCCCTAATTTAATAAGTAAAGATATCCTATAATATTGAATTATTTTTTTATTTTTTTATATAAACATATATGTATATCATTTTTTTTGGATGGTTTTCAAAGTCCATGAAAGAAAAAGCTTCTTTCCATACAAAACCCACCATGTGGAATAGGATAGAAATTGATGTTAATTACCACTTTCTTTTTCTACATTCTTTATTATTGTTATGGTTTGGTTTAAAATATTAAAAGGGCTAAGTTTTAATGTTAGTTAGATTAATACTTCCTAATTCAATTTTTCCAGGAAACCCAAAATAGATATGTTTAGCAGTTTAAGTATATTGTTTCGATTCCTTCTCTTTTCTTTCTAAACCAAATATTAACCCCCATTAATTTAGATTGGATCCTAATTTTAGATCAATTTAGTAATATTTTTCCCCACTTGAATTCATAGGATATAACAATATTCCTTCGGACGATTGAGTGGCAAGCTATCGGGATTCTTAGATATATCATTCGTTTGGATATCAGGTGAGTGGTAGTTATAGTACATGATGCTATTTGGTTGAATTATCGGACTTGAAACTTGAAGCTGTTTATAAAAAATTGGCATTTGAATATAGATTTTGTTTTATATCGTATATCTTGAACTTTACGTTTACTAAATATCCTTAGTGTTATAGAGCGTATATTCTGGGAACAGGCCTTAATAATTGATTTGTTTTATTATCAGTTTCAAAGAAGTTATTAAAAACTGATTTGATATGATCTGTATTTTCTGACACGCGATTCATCACGGTTATTACCTTTATTTTAGAAATCTGATAATTCGTTCAATCATTTATGATTTTCTGATTTATATATATCCTATATGTTTTTTTTTCAAACTGGTACAAGTGCTCAGTATATCTGTATCTGTTATCTGGCCTCACACCGATCTTCATAACATTAGGTCTTTGCATCTGTCCTTGAGTCAGGTTGTCAGTTGTCAATTTGTCGTCAGTTCTGTCAACATTAGATTCATGCATAAGATCGGTGAAGGCAAATATCTGTTATCTGTATCTGTTATTGCTAGCGCGCTTACCATTTATCTGGCCCTGGTGGTGTGCAGTATCACCACTCTGTTACACTGTACCATGTGTTTTAAAGCTTCTGTCTTATTTCTGATTATCCTAATAATTGATATTTTGAAAGGTTTCAGTATTATGTTTCACAATTGATTATCAGCATTTTGAATTGATTATTGTATATTGACCTTTTAGTTTAATTGATTTTGAAATACTATATTTTGAACTATATTTGTCATAATTTAAAAGTATCAGCCTGCCTGCCTGTTCCCTTTCTGTTGTGTGTTATAGCTACTGCTCACTGAGGTTTTCGCTCGTATAGACGAAAATCTCATACCACGTTAAATCTTTCTTTTTCAGATTAAGGTCCCTGTTCGTGAGATAACGCTTGGATTGATGTTGAAGGAGACTGATTAAGAATTTAGCTTTATTTTATTCTTTAGAGAACTTTGATTATTGAGGTTTAGACTTGCACATTTGATTCCTTTAAGGTTTATTGATGTAATTGAGATGAGTTTGATATTCTGCTAATAAACTTTGAAATTTTCAATTGTTCAGAATTAAGGCTAGCATAGATTAAAGTTAGTTTAATTTATGCGCCGGTCATGGCCTGGGTTGGGTCGTGACATTATCGGACTTGAAACTTGAAGCTGTTTATCAAAAATTGGCATTTGAATATAGATTTTGTTTTATATCGTATATCTTGAACTTTACGTTTACTAAATATCCTTAGTGTTATAGAGCGTATATTCTGGGAACAGGCCTTAATAATTGATTTGTTTTATTATCAGTTTCAAAGAAGTTATTAAAAATTGATTTGATATGATCTGTATTTTCTGACACGCGATTCATCACGGTTATTACCTTTATTTTAGAAATCTGATAATTCGTTCAATCAGTTATGATTTTCTGATTTATATATATATCCTATATGTTTTTTTCAAACTGGTACAAGTGCTCAGTATATCTGTATCTGTTATCTGGCCTCACACCGATCTTCATAACATTAGGTCTTTGCATCTGTCCTTGAGTTAGGTTGTCAGTTGTCAGTTTGTCATCAGTTGTGTCAACATTAGAATCATGCATAAGATCAGTGAAGGCAAATATCTGTTATCTGTATCTGTTATTGGTAGCGCGCTTACCATTTATCTGGCCCTAGTGGTGTGCAGTATCACCACTCTGTTACACTGTACCATGTGTTTTAAAGGTTCTGTCTTATTTTCTGATTATCCTAATATTTGATATTTTGAAAGGTTTCAGTATTATGTTTGACAATTGCTTATCAACATTTTGAATTGATTATCGTATATTGACCCTTTTAGTTTAATTGATTTTGAAATACTATATTTTGAACTATATTTGTCATAATTTAAAAGTATCAGTCTGCTTGCCTATTCCCTTTCTGTTGTGTGCCATAGCTGCTACTCACTGATGATGCGGACATCCGAGCTGGCCACACTGATCGCGCGGACTCTAGCGGGTCTTCAAGAATCAAGCTCACAGAGGATGCACTTGGAAGGGCGGATCCCCAAGACATGCGAGCAAGGCGGATCTAGGAGTACGCCAGAAGGCGTATCCACATATGAGCATGGGCGGATCGCCAAGATTACTTCCTCAGGAAGTCGACCAACAGACAGTCTGACATTCCGTACCTGCACCTCTGTACCTGTTGTCTGGGCGCATTACCTATCTTACCCTCTTATTATTAACTGTATTGTAACCCTAGTAGGGGTAGTCCCTGTCCTTTGCTTATCTTTTAGAGGTTGTATTTAAACCCTCATTTTGTAAGGATATGGCAACTTTTATCAATCAAATATCATTTCTCTTTGAGAATTAAGGTTTATACCTTGTTATCGGGATTCACTCCTTCAAGTTAAGCTTGAGAAGAACATCTTTGTTGGTTTACGACTAAAACCTTCATTTCTCGCTTTCAATCCGTATCAGTTGGTATCAGAGCCAATCGTTTCTTGACCCGAAACTTCTTTTGGCAATGGTTCAACCCCGACAACCGCAAGATTCCATGGAAACCAGTGACCGGAGGTATGAGGAGCGAAGGGAGCACCTCGCGGAACAGATTCAGGCCAGCCATGAGCGGCAGAGACAGACCGATCAAAAGTTCCTGGAGTTAACCACCTCCCTGGAAAACTTCAAACTGGAGGTTCGGTCCTTAATCCAATCCGCAGCAGGAGGATCAACTCAGAGAAAGGAAGGAGCCCTTGAAAAACCACGTCCACAAATGGGTCCTAGGGATCCTGAGGTAAGAAGGCCTGACTTTGTCCTTGTGCATAACGCTGATAGCGATAGTGATGATTTTGAGGATATTGGGGATAATGGTGCCTTTAGAAATATGAGGGGTGTTGGCCCGAATGATAACAGACGTGTGGGTATGGTTAGGGCAGAACCAGATCTAGGAAACTTTGACAGGGATGATGCCTTTAAATTAAAAATAGACTTACCGTCTTTTGGTGGTGAACTGGATATAGAGGGGTTCTTAGATTGGTTATCGGAAGTTGAGCGCTTCTTTGAATATGCTGGGATTCCTGATGAGAGGAAAGTAAGGCTGGTGGCGTATCGCCTGAAGGGTGGCGCATCAGTTTGGTGGGATCAGATGAGGGAAGAAAGAAGAAGAGGGGGCAGAGATCCGATTAGATCTTGGCTACGAATGAAGGCGATGTTGAGGGAGCGGTTCTTACCGTCGGACTATGAGCAGTATATCTACAGCTCCTACAGAGGATGCTCTCAAGGTGCCCGAAGTGTCCATGAGTATACCTCAGAATTCTTAAGGCTATCGGCTAGGGCCAACTTGTCTGAAACTGAAAGCCAAAAGACCTCTAGGTACCTAGAAGGGTTGAGATACAACATCCAGGATCGTATTGGCACACAGATGGTGGTTCGAGTGCAAGATGCCAGGAATTTGGCCCTGAAGGCTGAATCTCAACTAAGCGGGCGAACCCGGAGATCCGCCGCTACTGAGTATACGCCTGGAGGAAGAGATAACGTGAAGTCTTATGACAAAGGCAAGCAAGTGGTGAGTGCCAGTGGAGTCAGGGTTAACAGTGTGGGAAGAGGATCTGTTAGAGATACTAGGCCATACAAGGAGGTACCTACACCACCTAAGAGCAACAATCCATATGCGAGGCCCGCGCCTTTTAAATGTTTCAGGTGCAATGAACCAGGCCATAGATCCAACGAGTGTCCTAGGAGGAAGAGTGCTAACATGGTGGAAAGATGTGAAGAAGACTATGAAGAAGGGGATGAAGTATATTGTGAACCCTTGAGAGAGGATGATGATGAGGCGGATGAAGGGAGATACGCCATTCATGTGGTTAGACGCTTATTAGTCTCCAGCCGACTAGAGGGCGATCAGAGGCATCAACTATTCCGGACTCGTTGCCTTGTGAACAAAGGGCGATGCAACGTAATCATTGATAGTGGTAGTCAGGAGAACATTGTGAGTAGCAGCGCCGTTCGGAAGTTTGGATTGCTGGCGGGGGCACATCCTCATCCCTACAGGGTGGGATGGATCAAGAACGTTGGCGAGTTGAGGGTGACCCTGAGATGCAAGGTACCGATTGAGATTGGTAACTATCATGATGAAGTCTGTTGTGATGTGGTCGATATGGACGCATGCCACCTATTATTGGGCCGACCCTGGCAGTTTGATAACAACGCCACCCACGCCGGAAGAGAGAACACTTACAGATTTGTGAAGAATGGGGTGAAGTTTGTCCTTACACCAATGGTGAGAGAGCCAAAGGCCGACGAGAAGTCTACCTTGGTAGTCTGTCCTACACACAAATCGTTTGTCAACGAATGTGAAGAAAGCCAAATGGTATACGCGGTAATGGTTAAGGCGAATCACGAATCCGCCCAAAGGGATGAAAGGGAAATGCCGAGTGAAGTGACCCGCCTACTTGGCGAGTATCAAGATCTGTTCCCGGAAGAGCTACCCAGTGGGTTACCACCTTTGAGGGACATCCAACATCATATCGATCTTGTGCCTGGGGCTAGCTTACCAAGCCTCCCACACTATCGAATGAGTCCGAAGGAGAACGACATCATGAGACAGAAAGTGGAGGAACTCATCGAGATGGGATACGTTAGGGAGAGTATGAGTCCTTGCGCCGTTCCAGCTTTACTTACGCCGAAGAAGGATGGGTTTTGGCGGATGTGTGTTGATAGTAGGGCCATCAACAAGATCACCATCAAGTACAAGTTTCCCATTCCAAGGTTGGATGATATGCTGGACCAGCTTGGCGGATCTAAAGTCTTCTCTAAGATTGATCTCAGGAGCGGTTATCACCAGATACGTATTCGAGCTGGGGATGAATGGAAGACTGCTTTCAAGACTAGGGATGGATTGTATGAGTGGTTAGTGATGCCATTTGGGATGACCAATGCCCCTAGTACTTTTATGAGGCTAATGAATCAGGTGCTTCGCCCGGTGATTGGGAAGTTCGTAGTTGTGTATTTTGATGATATTTTGATTCATAGCCAGACCTTGGCGGATCATGAGAAGCACTTGCAGACAGTATTTGATCTGTTAAGGAAACACCAGCTATTCGCCAACACCAAGAAGTGTGACTTTGTCATGGAAAGTTTGGTTTTCCTTGGATTCGTGGTTAGTGGCGACGGTGTCCAAGTGGATAGAGAGAAGGTGAGAGCCATCCGAGAATGGCCGACTCCGAGGAATGTGGGGGACATCAGGAGTTTCCATGGGCTAGCAACATTTTATTGAAGATTCATTAAGAACTTCAGTTCCATAGTGGCTCCATTGACAGAATGTTTGAAGAAAGGAAAGGGGTTCGAGTGGGTGGACGCCCAAGAAGAGAGCTTCGCCTTGATCAAGGAAAAACTAAGTACATCGCCAGTGCTGGTGTATCCTGATTTTGATAAACTGTTTGAAGTTGAGTGTGATGCCAGTGGAATTAGGATTGGTGGTGTTTTGAGGCAAGAGAAAAGGCCCATTGCGTACTTCAGTGAGAAGCTATGTGACGCACGGCAAAAGTGGGCAACGTATGATCAAGAATTTTATGCCATAGTGAGGGCATTGAAAGTATGGGAGCATTACTTAGTGGGGAAAGAATTCATTCTCTACACTGACCATCAGGCCCTCAAGTATCTAGGAAGTCAGAAGCAACTTCGAAGCTCCATGCATGCCCGATGGTCCGCCTTCATAGATAAGTTCCCCTATAAGCTTATCCATAAGGCGGGAAAACAAAACGTAGTGGCGGACGCCTTAAGTCGGAGGGTTGCACTAATAAAAACCGTCAATCTAGAGACCGACTGCTTCGAACATATCAGAGGAGAGTACCTGGCGGATCCCGACTTCGGTAGCATTTGGGAGAAATGTAAAACCCAGCATGGAGATGGAGCGTATCACATCACGGATGAGTATCTAATGAGGGGTAACCAACTTTGTTTACCTTGCACTTCCATCCGCGAAAAAGTTATCCGCGATCTGCATGGCGGATCCCTGGGGGGACATTTTGGGCGAAACAAGACCTATGAAGCAGTAAGTTCCCGTTATTTCTGGCCCAAGATGAGGAGAGATGTGGCGTACCTAGTAGAACGATGCTATATCTGCCAGACCGCCAAGGGACACCCCACTAATGCTGGTTTGCAACTACCACTACCTGTACCAGAAACTATATGGGAGGATCTGTCCATGGATTTTGTCCTAGGGTTACCCAGAACTCAGAGGGGCATGGATTCCATCTTTGTGGTTGTTGACCGATTCTCAAAAATGGCACACTTCATACCATGCCGAAAAACCAATGATGCATCGGCAACTGCTAAACTGTTCTTCAAGGAGGTCGTCAGACTACATGGCGTACCAAAGAATATTGTCTGAGATCGTGACACGAAGTTTCTGAGTCACTTCTGGCGGACCTTGTGGGCTCTTTTTGATACTTCTCTAAAGTTTAGTACCACTGCCCACCCTCAGACAGACGGACAGACAGAAGCGATCAATAGAACTCTGGGAAACTTACTGCGTAGCAAGTGCAAGGATAAGCCCCGGATGTGGGATGTGGTTCTAGCCCAAGCTGAGTTCGCCTACAACGGCTCTGTACATTCGGGAACCGGGAGATCACCATTTGAGGTAGTATACACAAAGACCCCAAACCATGCCCTTGATATAGCATACCTTCCAAAGGGAAATGTGGCTGCCAACCAGCTGGCCCAGGACTATATGCAGATGCACCAAGAGGTAAGGGAGACTCTTGAGGATAGAAATCGGAAGTTAAAGGCTAAGGCGGATGAGCACCGCAGGGACCTACAGTTTGAAGTTGGAGATGAGGTCATGGTATATTTGGGCAAGGAGAGGCTCGCCAACACCGCAAGCAGCAAACCTCGGCCTAGGAGGTATGGGCCATATAAAATCACCAAAAAGATCAACGCCAATGCCTATCATATAGCATTGCCAAACTGGCTTGGCAAAGTCTCACCAGCGTTCAACATCTGTGACCTTAGCCCATGGAAATCGGATGGTCCTTTAGAGCTCAACAAAAACGAATCAGTGCCGG
The DNA here is from genome assembly GCF_963576675.1 of Euphorbia lathyris. Classification (NCBI taxonomy): domain Eukaryota; kingdom Viridiplantae; phylum Streptophyta; class Magnoliopsida; order Malpighiales; family Euphorbiaceae; genus Euphorbia; species Euphorbia lathyris. The sequence continues at coordinate 84,857,178 of NC_088913.1, forward strand.
ACTCTTTTAAAGAAGGAGAGAATGATGTGGACATCCGAGCTGGCCACACTGATCGTGCGGACTCTAGCGGGTCTTTAAGAATTAAGCTCATAGAGGATGCACCTAGAAGGGCGGATCCCCAAGACATGCGAGCAAGGCGGATCTAGGAGTACGCCAGAAGGCGTATCCACATATGAGCATGGGCGGATCGCCAAGATTACTTCCTCAGGAAGTCGACCAACAGACAGTCTGACATTCCGTACCTGCACCTCTGTACCTGTTGTCTGGGCGCATTACCTATCTTACCCTCTTATTATTAACTGTATTGTAACCCTAGTAGGGGTAGTCCCTGTCCTTTGCTTATCTTTTAGAGGTTGTATTTAAACCCTCATTTTGTAAGGATATGGCAACTTTTATCAATCAAATATCATTTCTCTTTGAGAATTAAGGTTTATACCTTGTTATCGGGATTCACTCCTTCAAGTTAAGCTTGAGAAGAACATCTTTGTTGGTTTACGACTAAAACCTTCATTTCTCGCTTTCAATTCGTATCAACTGAGGTTTTCGCTCGTATAGACGAAAATCTCATACCACGTTGAATCTTTCTTTTTCAGATTAAGGTCCCTGTTCGTGAGGTAACCCTTGGATTGATGTTGAAGGAGATTGCCTAATAAATTAGCTTTATATTATCTTTGGAGAATTTTGATTATTGAGGTTTAGACTTGCACATTTGATTCTTTTAAGGTTTATTCATGTAATTGAGACGAGTTTGATATTCTGTTAGTAAATTTTAGAGTTTCTATTAGTTCAGAATTAAGGCTAGCATAGATTAAAGTTAATTTAATTTATGCGATGGTCATGGCCTGGTTTGGGTCGTGACAAAGGTGGTATCAGAGACTTACTGTATAGGATTCACGTGTTCTGTTCGTATCCCTTATCTTGCATATCTATCTGGGTCTTCTTATTTACTCATTTTCAATATCTCATTTGCTAAAGTGTCTAACTCTGCTGCATGGATAGGTAATCATGCCTCCTAAAGGAAGAAAAAGAGGCAAGAATACAGTTAATGTTAGTACTAGGAGTAGGGTGACCGTTGAGAATTCATCCCAACTTGATGGGGGAGCTTCACACCCTATTGGAGGACCAGCTCCAGCATCTGAACCAATTTTGCAACTAGTTGGAGGGTCATCTCAGCCCACGCGTACAGCTTCAACCTCTCAGCCTACTCAAATATCTAACACTGATTTGGCTGCTGGGTTGCAATGGGTCTTTCAAGCAGTTGAAAGGCTAACAAATGTGGTAGGTGAAAACAGACAACCAAGAACTACAGGATCTGCTATACCTAATGATAGAGCTTAATTACAGGATCTCAGTGACTTCTTGAGGTTACAACCTCCAAAGTTTTCGGGTGAGGATTCTGTAACAGATCCTATGGATTTTCTGGATGCTATGGACAGATGTTATGAGGTCTTAGGATGCACCAGTGCTAGGATGGTATTGTTAGCAGGGAATCAGTTACAAGGAGTGGCGCGTAGTTGGTATCTTTCCAAGAGAGGGAATGGACTTGATAACGCTTTCCTTTGGCCACAGTTCCGTGATTCTTTCTTAGAGAGGTTCCTTCCTCCTAGTGTTAAGGAAGCTAAAGCTTTAGAGTTTGAAGTGTTGAAACAGGGTGGTATGACTGTGAGTGAATATGAAATGAAATTCACTCGACTTGCTCGTTTCGGTGAGCATCTTATTCCAACTGAGGAGAGGAAGGCAAGGAGGTTTGAGAGGGGACTTCGGGACAGACTGTTAGACCGAACTGCTCCTTTACGATTGTCTAGCTTTGAGGAAGTGGTGGATCGATCCAGGCAGATGGAGATGTTTGATGATCAGCGTAGGGCTCGTGATCAGAACAAACGTGCCCGATATGACAACCAGAGTGGTCAACATAGTAGGGGAAGTAACTATTCAGTATCTCATGGGTCCCATTCCTTACCTGGTCAAGGAGGGCAATACTCCAAGAATAATCAGAGATATGGTCAGAGAGCTCAGTCCACTGGTACTCAGAATAGTCAAAGTTCCTCTAGATCATCATTCCCTACTTGTCAGCTTTGCGGTAAATTCCATGGTAACTCTCCATGCTATCGAGCAACTGGGGCTTGTTTTGGCTGTGGCTGTGGTATGGTGGTAGAGGCTAGAGTTCAGGAGGTCGAGGTCAGGGTGGTCGAGGTCCCAACTCAGCTCCTAATCATGCAACAGCAGGTCGAGGTCAGTCTAGAGCCTTTGCTCTGACACAGCAGGATGCTCAGGAATCTAATGCAGTGGTGACAGGTACCATTGCTGTATGTTCATTTGATGCTAGAGTTTTGATTGATCCTGGTGCTACACATTCCTTTGTTTCTCCTTGTTTTTCTATGAAATTTGGTGTACCACCCACTATGTTAGATTGTCCGTTATCTGTGGCAACACCTATAGGAGATGTCCTTGACATAAATCTAGCTTTTAAGAATTGCTTAGTAAAAGTAGGGGAAAGGGAACTCTTAGCTGATCTTGTATTACTTGAAATGTTAGATTTTGATGTGCTTTTGGAAATGGATTGGTTAGCCTCATATCATGCCTCTTTAAACTGTTATAGCAAGTTAGTAACTTTCAAAATTCCTGAGGAGATAGAATTTCAATTTCAAGGAGATCGTAGCA